>NW_027262366.1:0-32442 GCF_902827115.2 Pseudochaenichthys georgianus
AACATCAGAGGAGAGGACTCTTTAAAGTAGAGACACTACACACTGATATACACCTGATCATCAGAGGAGAGGACTCTTTAAAGTAGAGACACTACATACTGATATACACCTGAACATCAGCAGGAGAGGACTCTTTAAAGTAGAGTCACTACATACTGATATACACCTGAACATCAGCAGGAGAGGACTCTTTAAAGTAGAGACACTACATACTGATATACACCTGAACATCAGCAGGAGAGGACTCTTTAAAGTAGAGACACTACATACTGATATACACCTGAACATCAGCAGGAGAGGACTCTTTAAAGTAGAGACACTACATACTGATATACACCTGAACATCAGAGGAGAGGACTCTTTAAAGTAGAGACACTTCATACTGATATACACCTGAACATCAGAGGAGAGGACTCTTTAAAGTAGAGACACTACACACTGATATACACCTGATCATCAGAGGAGAGGGCTCTTTAAAGTAGAGACACTACATACTGATATACACCTGAACATCAGAGGAGAGGACTCTTTAAAGTAGAGACACTACACACTGATATACACCTGATCATCAGAGGAGAGGGCTCTTTAAAGTAGAGACACTACATACTGATATACACCTGAACATCAGAGGAGAGGACTCTTTAAAGTAGAGACACTACATACTGATATACACCTGAACATCAGAGGAGAGGACTCTTTAAAGTAGAGACACTACATACTGATATACACCTGAACATCAGCAGGAGAGGACTCTTTAAAGTAGAGACACTACATACTGATATACACCTGAACATCAGCAGGAGAGGACTCTTTAAAGTAGAGACACTACATACTGATATACACCTGAACATCAGCAGGAGAGGACTCTTTAAAGTAGAGACACTACATACTGATATACACCTGAACATCAGCAGGAGAGGACTCTTTAAAGTAGAGAGACTACATACTGATATACACCTGAACATCAGAGGAGAGGACTCTTTAAAGTAGAGACACTACACACTGATATACACCTGAACATCAGAGGAGAGGACTCTTTAAAGTAGAGACACTACACACTGATATACACCTGATCATCAGAGGAGAGGACTCTTTAAAGTAGAGACACTACATACTGATATACACCTGAACATCAGAGGAGAGGACTCTTTAAAGTAGAGACACTACATACTGATATACACCTGAACATCAGAGGAGAGGACTCTTTAAAGTAGAGACACTACACACTGATATACACCTGAACATCAGAGGAGAGGACTCTTTAAAGTAGAGACACTACACACTGATATACACCTGAACATCAGAGGAGAGGACTCTTTAAAGTAGAGACACTACACACTGATATACACCTGAACATCAGCAGGAGAGGACTCTTTAAAGTAGAGACACTACATACTGATATACACCTGAACATCAGCAGGAGAGGACTCTTTAAAGTAGAGACACTACATACTGATATACACCTGAACATCAGCAGGAGAGGACTCTTTAAAGTAGAGACACTACATACTGATATACACCTGAACATCAGCAGGAGAGGACTCTTTAAAGTAGAGACACTACATACTGATATACACCTGAACATCAGAGGAGAGGACTCTTTAAAGTAGAGACACTACATACTGATATACACCTGAACATCAGCAGGAGAGGACTCTTTAAAGTAGATACACTACATACTGATATACACCTGAACATCAGCAGGAGAGGACTCTTTAAAGTAGAGACACTACATACTGATATACACCTGAACATCAGCAGGAGAGGACTCTTTAAAGTAGAGACACTACATACTGATATACACCTGAACATCAGCAGGAGATGACTCTTTAAAGTAGAGACACTACGTACTGATATACACCTGAACATCAGCAGGAGAGGACTCTTTAAAGTAGAGACACTACGTACTGATATACACCTGAACATCAGCAGGAGAGGACTCTTTAAAGTAGAGACACTACATACTGATATACACCTGAACATCAGCAGGAGAGGACTCTTTAAAGTAGAGACACTACATACTGATATACACCTGAACATCAGCAGGAGAGGACTCTTTAAAGTAGAGACACTACATACTGATATACACCTGAACATCAGAGGAGAGGACTCTTTAAAGTAGAGACACTACATACTGATATACACCTGGACATCAGCAGGAGAGGACTCTTTAAAGTAGAGACACTACATACTGATATACACCTGAACATCAGCAGGAGAGGACTCTTTAAAGTAGAGACACTACATACTGATATACACCTGAACATCAGCAGGAGAGGACTCTTTAAAGTAGAGACACTACATACTGATATACACCTGAACATCAGAGTAGAGGACTCTTTAAAGTAGAGACACTGCACACTGATATACACCTGAACATCAGAGGAGAGGACTCTTTAAAGTAGAGACACTGCACACTGATATACACCTGAAGATCAGAGGAGAGGACTCTTTAAAGTAGAGACTATAGTATCTCTCCTGGTTTCATTGGGCTCGATAGATCAATATAATTGAGTAATAATGTACTCAGTGATTCTCTGTAATATTTCCTAACGGAAGCAGATATTGTGGAACACGCTTTACTCTCTGTACTCCCTGTACTCTCTGTGTACTCCCTGTACTCTGTGTACTCCCTGTACTCTCTGTACTCCTTGTACTCCCTGTAGTCTCTGTACTCCTTATACTCCCTGTACTCCCTGTACTCCCTGTACTCTCTGAACTCCCTGTACTCTCTGTACTTTCTGAACTCCCTGTACTTTCTGTACTTTCTGTACTCCCTGTACTCCATGTACTCCCTGTACTCTGTGTACTCCCTGCACTCTGTGTACTCCCTGTACTCTCTGAACTCCCTGTACTCTCTGTACTTTCTGTACTCCCTGTACTCCCTGTACTTTCTGTACTCCCTGTACTCCCTGTACTTTCTGTACTCCCTGTACTCCATGTACTCCCTGTACTCTGTGTACTCCCTGTACTCTGTGTACTCCCTGTACTCTCTGAACTCCCTGTACTCCCTGTACTTTCTGTACTCCCTACTGTGTGCTCTCTGTACTCTCTGTACTCTCTGTACTCCCTGTACTCCCTGTACTCCCTGTACTTTCTGTACTCCCTACTGTGTGCTCTCTGGACTCTCTATACTCTCTGTACTCCCTGTACTCTGTGTACTCCATGTACTCTATGTACTCCCTGTACTCTCTATACTCTATGTACTCCCTGTACTCTGTGTACTCTCTGTACTCCCTGTACTCTCTATACTCTCTGTACTCCCTGTACTCTGTGTACTCTCTGTACTCTCTGTACTCACTGTACTCTCTGTACTCACTGTACTCACTGTACTCTCTGTACTTTCTGTACTCCCTGTACTCCCTGTACTCTCTGTACTCCCTGTACTCTCTGTACTCCCTGTACTCCATGTACTCTCTGTACTCCATGTACTCTCTGTACTCCCTGTACTCTCTGTACTCTCTATACTCTCTGTACTCCCTGTACTCTGTGTACTCCCTGTACTCTCTGTACTCCCTGTACTCTGTGTACTCCCTGTACTCTGTGTACTCCCTGTACTCTCTGTACTCCCTGTACTCCATGTACTCCCTGTACTCCATGTACTCTCTGTACTCCCTGTACTCTCTGTACTCTCTATACTCTCTGTACTCTCTGTACTCACTGTACTCTGTGTACTCACTGTACTCTCTGTACTCACTGTACTCTGTGTACTCACTGTACTCTGTGTACTCACTGTACTCTCTGTACTCACTGTACTCTGTGTACTCCCTGTACTCTCTGTACTCCCTGTACTCTCTGTACTCCCTGTACTCCCTGTACTCTCTGTACTTTCTGTACTCCCTGTACTCTGTGTACTCCCTACTGTGTACTCTGTGTACTCTCTATACTCTCTGTACTCCCTGTACTCTCTGTACTCTCTATACTCTCTGTACTCCCTGTACTCTCTGTACTCCCTGTACTCCCTGTACTCCCTGTACTATGTGTACTCCCTGTACTCTCTGTACTCCCTGTACTCTCTGTACTCCCTGTACTCTGTGTACTCCCTGTACTCTCTGTCCTCTCTGTACTCCCTGTACTCTGTGTACTCCCTGTGCTCTCTGTACTCTCTATACTCTCTGTACTCCCTGTACTCTCTGTACTCCCTGTACTCCCTGTACTCTCTGTACTCCCTGTACTCTCTGTACTCCCTGTACTCTGTGCACTTCCTGTACTCCCTGTACTCCCTGTACTCTCTGTACTCTGTGCACTTCCTGTACTCCCTGTACTCTGTGTACTCCCTGTGCTCTCTGTACTCTCTATACTCTCTGTACTCCCTGTACTCTCTGTACTCCCTGTACTCCCTGTACTCTCTGTACTCCCTGTACTCTCTGTACTCCCTGTACTCCCTGTACTCTCTGTCCTCTCTGTACTCCCTGTACTCTGTGTACTCCCTGTGCTCTCTGTACTCTCTATACTCTCTGTACTCCCTGTACTCTCTGTACTCCCTGTACTCCCTGTACTCTCTGTACTCCCTGTACTCTCTGTACTCCCTGTACTCTGTGCACTTCCTGTACTCCCTGTACTCCCTGTACTCTCTGTACTCCCTGTACTCTGTGCACTTCCTGTACTCCCTGTACTCTCTGTACTCCCTGTACTCTGTGTACTCTCTGTACTCCCTGTACTCTCTGTGCTCTGTGCACTTCCTGTATATTAGAATATTAATCAGTTATTATTTAAAGTATTTTTATTTCCTCTTCCTGTATTTATTGTCTGTTATTAAACTCTGTGTATCAAACACATTCACTTTAGATCCTAGATGTAAACTCAGGAAGTTTTAACACACACACACACACGCACGTACACACACACACACACACACACACACACACACACACACACCCAGGAACAAACTCAGCTGATCAGTTGCAGTGTGTTTCTCTCTTCACTTTATTGACCGGCCGTGTGTGTGCGTGCGTGCGTGCGTGCGTGTTGAGTTGTGTGTCGGTCCGGTTCTGTCCGGCTGGTTCCGGAACTCAGTCCCCGGTGTGCAGCGTCAGTCTCTCGGGTTCAGAGTGTTAGCATCTCTCGGCTCTTTAGCTGTTAGCTATTCGCAGCTAAGCTAACTGTTAGCCTGAGTTAGCATCTAGCTGTTAGCCTCGGTTCTCCTGATGCCGGCGATGCTGGAGAGGAACCCGGAGGGGAAGAGGAGAGGCCGGGCCGGCGGCAGCGGCCCCGGGGCAGCGGGCCTCCCCGCCGGGAAGAGCCTGTCTGGGAATGGAACCACCAGCAGCTGCTGGGAAGAAGAAGGCTCCGGGTCCAGCAGCGACGAGGAGCATGGTGGGTAGCCTCGAACACTAGTACTGTGTGTAGTGCTGTGTGTAGTGCTGTGTGTGGTACTGTCCGTACTCTGAGCACCACCGTGTGTTTCTGTGTGCAGGTGGAGGGGGGATGCGGGTCGGGACGCAGTACCAGGCCGTGGTTCCGGACTTTGACCCGGGTAAGAGAGTAAACCGGGCTCGGTGGACCGCGGGCGGAGAGGTAGCCTCGAACACCTCTGAAGTACAGAGGAGTGTCCCGAGGTCCAGAACCAGAACTCTGGTCCAGACTGACTTATTATTAATTTCATTAGATTACATTATATTATATGTCATTTTAGTGGTTATTACACAAGACCAGATCTCTTCGTGTGTGTGTGTGTGTGTGTGTGTGCGCGCGTGTGTGTGTGTGTGTGACTGGATGTGTTCCTGTTTTTACTCCAGTTTGAGAGAACTCACAGGAAGTTACAGAGAAACCCAAGATATGAATAATGTGAAATGATAGTGCGGTCACTTCTCACAAAGGAACAAACTGTGTGTGTGTGTGTGTGTGTGTGTGTGTGTGTGTGTGTGTGTGTGTGTGTTTAGACGTGGCGCAGGAGGCTCACCTCAGAGAGAACCTCGGCATGTTGGTGTGGATCCCGAGCAGCGCTCTGCTCCAGACTCAATGTAAGTCATCCAGGTGTGTGTGCTCCAGGTGTGTGTGATCTGTGTGTGTGCTCCAGGTGTGTGATCCAGGTGTGTGTGCTCCAGGTGTGTGCTCCAGGTGTGTGTGATCCAGGTGTGTGTGCTCCAGGTGTGTGATCCAGGTGTGTGCGCTCCAGGTGTGTGCGCCCCAGGTGTGTGTGCTCCAGGTGTGTGATCCAGGTGTGTGATCCAGGTGTGTGTGCCCCAGGTGTGTGTGATCCAGGTGTGTGTGCCCCAGGTGTGTGTGATCCAGGTGTGTGTGCTCCAGGTGTGTGATCCAGGTGTGTGTGATCCAGGTGTGTGTGCTCCAGGTGTGTGATCCAGGTGTGTGATCCAGGTGTGTGTGCTCCAGGTGTGTGTGCTCCAGGTGTGTGCGCTCCAGGTGTGTGATCCAGGTGTGTGCTCCAGGTGTGTGCTCCAGGTGTGTGATCCAGGTGTGTGCGCTCCAGGTGTGTGCGCTCCAGGTGTGTGTGATCCAGGTGTGTGATCCAGGTGTGTGCGCTCCAGGTGTGTGCGCTCCAGGTGTGTGTGATCCAGGTGTGTGATCCAGGTGTGTGCGCTCCAGGTGTGTGCGCTCCAGGTGTGTGTGATCCAGGTGTGCGATCCATGTGTGTGCGCTCCAGGTGTGTGTGCTCCAGGTGTGTGTGCTCCAGGTGTGTGCGATCCATGTGTGTGCGCTCCAGGTGTGTGTGCTCCAGGTGTGTGTGCTCCAGGTGTGTAATCCAGGTGTGTGTGTGCTCCAGGTGTGTGCTCCAGGTGTGTGTGCTCCAGGTGTGTGTGCTCCAGGTGTGTGTGATCCAGGTGTGTGATCCAGGTGTGTGTGATCCAGGTGTGTGTGCTCCAGGTGTGTGATCCAGGTGTGTGTGATCCAGGTGTGTGTGCTCCAGGTGTGTGTGCTCCAGGTGTGTGATCCAGGTGTGTGTGCTCCAGGTGTGTGTGCTCCAGGTGTGTGTGCTCCAGGTGTGTGATCCAGGTGTGTGCGCTCCAGGTGTGTGTGATCCAGGTGTGTGTGATCCAGGTGTGTGTGCTCCAGGTGTGTGTGATCCAGGTGTGTGCGCTCCAGGTGTGTGTGATCCAGGTGTGTGTGCTCCAGGTGTGTGATCCAGGTGTGTGATCCAGGTGTGTGTGCTCCAGGTGTGTGATCCAGGTGTGTGCTCCAGGTGTGTGATCCAGGTGTGTGTGATCCAGGTGTGTGTGCTCCAGGTGTGTGATCCAGGTGTGTGTGATCCAGGTGTGTGTGCTCCAGGTGTGTGATCCAGGTGTGTGCGCTCCAGGTGTGTGTGATCCAGGTGTGTGTGATCCAGGTGTGTGTGCTCCAGGTGTGTGTGATCCAGGTGTGTGCGCTCCAGGTGTGTGTGATCCAGGTGTGTGTGCTCCAGGTGTGTGATCCAGGTGTGTGATCCAGGTGTGTGTGCTCCAGGTGTGTGATCCAGGTGTGTGCTCCAGGTGTGTGTGATCCAGGTGTGTGTGCTCCAGGTGTGTGTGCTCCAGGTGTGTGATCCAGGTGTGTGTGATCCAGGTGTGTGTGCTCCAGGTGTGTGTGCTCCAGGTGTGTGTGCTCCAGGTGTGTGATCCAGGTGTGTGCGCTCCAGGTGTGTGTGATCCAGGTGTGTGTGATCCAGGTGTGTGTGCTCCAGGTGTGTGCTCCAGGTGTGTGTGATCCAGGTGTGTGCGCTCCAGGTGTGTGTGCTCCAGGTGTGTGTGCTCCAGGTGTGTGTGCTCCAGGTGTTAATTTCGTCAGCTATTTTTTAATTTAGTTTTAGTCATATTTAGTCACCTTCATCCTGTTTTTATTTAGTCAAGATTTAGTCGACTAAAAGTCTGAGCATTTTAGTCGAAGAAAACGGTTGAGTCTTTTTCAGTCATCAGAACATTTCAGTCAAAGTAGCCAAAACCAATCATTTGTCATTTTAGTCAAACGTATTTCACAATAAGATGATATCTTTGATGAAACTCCGGCTGAGTGACTGAGCAGCTCTGCAGAGCATCAGGTGAACCAGCTGCTTCCCGTCTGATGAAACAATGCATTCGCTTTCTCTCTCCGCCTCATTGCAGCGAAAATGGGCCCAAATATCACATCGTTTCTTTCTCCCACGCAGTGTGGCTTTAGACGTTTCCGCTGTCAGTCATTTTGACGGGATCGTAACATGTCCGTCATAATCCATTATTACCCGTCGAGTGCACAATGTATCACTCACTCGCGCTGACGGGGGTATTCGGTTAACGCGACCACTGCTCCCGAGCCCTGTTGTTGCCCGTGACAACCCTGTGGCTGTCCACCAGGTGGTGCTGCTGTGACTGTGTGTTTGTTGTATCAGCAGTGATGGCACTTGCTTCCAGTAGATCAGAGGGCGCAGAGCAGGCTCCCTCTCAGCTGCCCTGCTCGCAGGCTCCCTCTCAGCTGCCCTGCTCGCAGGCTCTCTCTCAGCTGCCCTGCTCGCAGGCTCTCTCTCAGCTGCCCTGCTCGCAGGCTCTCTCTCAGCTGCCCTGCTCGCAGGCTCCCTCTCAGCTGCCCTGCTCGCAGGCTCCCTCTCAGCTGCCCTGCTCGCAGGCTCTCTCTCAGCTGCCCTGCTCGCAGGCTCTCTCTCAGCTGCCCTGCTCGCAGGCTCTCTCTCAGCCGCCCTGCTCGCAAGCTCTCTCTCAGCTGCCCTGCTCGCAGGCTCTCTCTCAGCTGCCCTGCTAGGGGCAGCAGCACAGCGCTCCTGGTTTGGGCAACCCGGTGTGGAACTGTTGCCCTCATGTTGCAAGCAGAGCCAGCTTGCAGCATGAGGGGCTCGTCCGACCCAAGAACCAGGTGATGGTTGTTTACTTGATTGTGTAGACGGGTTGTTGCTGGTGTGGGGCATTAAGGAGTAGCTTTGGAGTACCCTTCCTGATGGGCATAAGCAACATCTCCTTCAGGGGAGCTTGTTGGTTTGTTGTTTTTGTGCATAAACATGATTCGACATTTGTTTGTCATGGGTACACGACACGTCCGTGGCTGTCTTGGTGAGTAACGGCTTCGCTGGGTCTTTACCGGGTCATTGGGTAAGTGTTTAGAACACCTGGCGTGGCATGCATGAAGACTAGGGTGAGACTAGGTGGCTAGTATGGGGTAGGCAGTCGGCTGGGGGAGAGGTATTCCAGAGTGAAACAACAATATATATCTGTAGGGGTCTGTGCACCGGGTTCAAGGGACTTTGCATAATCATGGCTCCATTGACAGCTGCTGTGAAGTGTCCCCGCGTGGAACGACTGGAACATGCACTAAAGACCAGCTGGTAAAGACTGCAGAGCATTTTGAGGTAGACGTTCCAAAGCAGGGGCGTAAAGACACCATAGTGACTATGTTACAGGCCCAGTTGCTACTGCAAGAAGTTCTGCCAGCAGGGGCCGGCGATGATGGCTCCGAGGAGGAGTTGGCGAAGGCAGATATAAATCCAGAGCGGCAGAGAAGTGCAGGTTTCTCTTTGTTTGACTTTGGGGAGGACCGGGCTGGAGCTCGTGACCAGGACCCTGAGATGGAGCTCGTGACCAGGACCCTGAGACGGAGCTCGTGACCAGGACCCTGAGACGGAGCTCGTGACCAGGACCCTGAGACGGAGCTCGTGACCAGGACCCTGAGACGGAGCTCGTGACCAGGACCCTGAGACGGAGCTCGTGACCAGGACCCTGAGACGGAGCTCGTGACCAGGACCCTGAGACGGAGCTCGTGACCAGGACCCTGAGACGGAGCTCGTGACCAGGACCCTGAGACGGAGCTCGTGACCAGGACCCTGAGACGGTGCGGGAAGCTGAATTGCAACAAGAGCGTTACCAGTTGGTCCAAGAGGGTAAGCTCTCTTCTGGGGTGTCCCCAGCTTCCTGTGATGGAGCTTATAACTTGAGGTTGTTACCGAAATTCGAGGAGAAGACTGTAGATTATTTTTCTGGACTTTTTGAGCGACTTGGCCGAAGACGACAGGTCTGCTTCAGAGGAAACGTTGCTGTTACAGTGTGCGGTAACTGGCAGGGCTCAAGACGTTCTGCATTCAGTACGGCTGACGGTGAAGATTACTTAAGGGATTGGCTGCAGTGCTGAAAGCTTATGAGCTGGTGCCTGAGGCCTTCCGTCAGGACGCTAAGGAAGTCAGAAGGACAGACCTATGTGGAACTTGTTCGGGAGCTGACGATGAAATGTAATCGGTGGGTCACGGCTTCCGAAGTAGTAAATCTTAATGATTTGAGGGAACTGTTCCTTCTTGAACAATTAAAAGATATCCTTCCAGAACGCGTTGCTACGTACCTGAATGAGCAGAAGGTTAAAAATGCAACAGACGCCGGGGTGTTAGCTGATGAATACACGTTAACACACACGATTCATTCAGGGGAGAGATTCGACTGGGGGACCCCAGAGGTAAAGTAGATCCAAGTACTTGTTACTTTTGTTTGGGTAAAGGACACCAGAAAAAGGAATGCCCAGTACTTGCAAAAACCAAGGGACTCCAAAATGTTCCGTTTCCCAGGCCTGTTGCCCTGGCAGCTCCTCCCCCCAGGTGCTAGGGATGAGGCTATAGCTGCGGTTAAACTCTATACTACCCCGCAACCAGTTGCTGCTGCGCTTTCTGACTACGGCCCAGCCAGAGGTGAAGCCCCGCCCCTCCCAGCTGGCAGATGAAATTGATCCAGGGTATGCCCCTTTCATACGAGGGTTATGTGTCTGCAAGGAAGTGAACAAAAGTTAAGATACTGAGAGACACAGGTGCTATGGATTCAGACATAAGTGAGGCTGTTCTTCCATCTCCCTCGGTAAGGGACGCTGGAAGTGGTGCATGGTTCAAGGCAATGGGGATGCAGTTGCTGTCTGCTCCAAAGCATCGGTTGGTGTTGTTCATTTCATTTCATTTCAAACCTTTATTTATCCAGATGAATCCCATTGAGATCATTGATCTCTTTTTCAAGGGAGAGCTGCTCAAGCAGTTCCACATGAAACATACAAACATCAACAGAACAACAAAAGGACGTCATCAGCATCATGTACATAATGATCCACATGAACAGGTACCAACAGCTTCCGGTTGAGCAGCATCCAACCGAGCTTTAAAACATTTAGTGGCACCAGATTGTTCAGTTTAATGTGCAGCCTGTCCCCAGACAGAGGAGCTGCCTCTGAAAGCTGCTTCCCTCAGACAGTCCTAGCAGTTGGCACATTTAATAAACCACAGCATGCGATCTCAGGCAGGAGCCACTTACAATTCTCCGTGAGATCAGGGAGCAGATATAAGATGGAAGTTTCCCTAACATGGCTTTATAGATGAACGTGTCCCAGTGACTGAGCCTCCGTGCAGGTAGTGAAGGCAGACCAGCCCTTGCACACAGGGTGCAGTGAAGGGTTAATGCTTTACAGTCTGTCCCACATCTCAGAGCGCTGTGATACGCAGCATCTAACTGGACCAGCCAATGGGCCGGTGCATTCAGATAGACCAGATCCCCAGAGTCCAGCACAGGTCAAAGGTCACAGAGCCTCTTCCTGGCCTCCAGGAGAAGCAGGACGTGTTCCTGGAGAAGAACCCTAGCCTCACCCTCAGCTCCTCAGCAGGTTAGAGACCTGAGGGTGAGAGGAGAGACGACCATCAAGCAGACACCCAGGTGTTTGTAACAGGAACCACTTTGAGCACTTGTCCTTGCGTAGTTACAATATCTACAGCAGGCTCTGGGTCTGTTCAGCTTTAGAAAGAGCGTGACCTTGGTTTGATCCACATTAGAAGCAGCGTTAGTTCAGAGCGCTGAGTCTGAGTCGTGTCAGAAGCAGCCTGTGATGTAACAGCAGCTCCTGAATGAGGGACCTCTCAGAACATCACGGGATCATCCGCATGATGTGAAGTAGCTTCATCCACATGTTCCCCTGAGCTGTTGATGCAGATGGAGAATAAAAGTGGGCCTGACACAGAGCCTTGAGGAACACCATTAGTGATGTGTACCCACTCAGAAGACAGCCCATCAGAGTGAACACATGGGCCTTTCAGAGAGGCAGTTCTCAGACCAGCCACTGCACGGCTGGACATGCCGACACTGAGCAGCCTCTGCTTTGAGATGAGATGATCCACGTGTCCAACGCTTTGGACAGGTCAGCAAACAGAGCTGCTCAACTCTGCTTATCATCTAGATCAGTGGTTCCCAAACTTTTTGTGCCCAAGGCACACCAAAGGACAAGTCAAAATCTCAAGGCACACCTATTGTGCAAAATAGCCCTGATAACACGTGTTATCACTCATATGTAAAATATCTGTAAATGTGCATAATTATTTACAAATGCCAAATAAAATGTAACAAAGACAACTATATTACTCATGAAATATTTAGTAACGAAATATTTCAGAAATGAATTTGAAACGTTATCAAATTAGGCTTCATCAAAGCAGCAACACACTCATTTAAACCAGACAGGTCACAACATTAAAAATGAGACAAAGGAAATTCAGCACAGATAACTGTCAATGCAAGGAAGCTGCATTGTCCATGGTCCTGAACTACAAATTATAAATGTAACATTTCAGCAGAGTCGTTACTAAAAAAAAGTAATATATTACATATTACTTAAGTATTACACTACTTCGTTACTCTCTACATAAAGTAACTCGTTACTTTACTCGCAGGGCCGGCCCGCCCCTCCCTGCAGGCAGATCACGCAGACTGCTAAAGTTTCAAATGTTCTCTTTAGTTCAGTTTCCATCCTGAATGTTTTCCTATCTGACCGTGGCTGTCCTCTGTCTCCTGCTATCTGACCGTGGCTGTCCTCTGTCTCCTGCTATCTGACCGTGGCTGTCCTCTGTCTCCTGCTATCTGACCTTGGCTGTCCTCTGTCTCCTGCTATCTGACCGTGGCTGTCCTCTGTCTCCTGCTATCTGACCGTGGCTGTCCTCTGTCTCCTGCTATCTGACCTTGGCTGTCCTCTGTCTCCTGCTATCTGACCGTGGCTGTCCTCTGTCTCCTGCTATCTGACCGTGGCTGTCCTCTGTCTCCTGCTATCTGACCGTGGCTGTCCTCTGTCTCCTGCTATCTGACCGTGGCTGTCCTCTGTCTCCTGCTATCTGACCGTGGCTGTCCTCTGTCTCCTGCTATCTGACCGTGGCTGTCCTCTGTCTCCTGCTATCTGACCGTGGCTGTCCTCTGTCTCCTGCTATCTGACCGTGGCTGTCCTCTGTCTCCTGCTATCTGACCGTGGCTGTCCTCTGTCTCCTGCTATCTGACCGTGGCTGTCCTCTGTCTCCTGCTATCTGACCGTGGCTGTCCTCTGTCTCCTGCTATCTGTATATTTTGCGCAGTCTATCTCTGCTCACTCTGTTGCGTCGGCGTGTTCTCCTGCGTGTTGGCCATGTGTTGCACTGGAACCAGACACCGCAAAGACTTCAGCCGAGCACGTACGAACTGCGCATGCGTAAGTGGCAATAACTCTCCTTACCAGCAGGCGGCGGTAGTGTGTATTCGTCATTCAAAACAGGCAACAACCGGAAGACAGAGAAGAAGAACAGACTGATATAAACAAACACATAGCGTGTGCGGTAGCTCCACCGTAGTATGTGTTCTTTGCAGGTGCTTGTTGAGGTTTGACGTGGTGTTTACAGCAGTGGATAGCAGCTGGCCTGGACACAGTTTGCACCTCACCGTCACTTCCTGTCTATTCTTCGGATGAACTCAAAATAATGGGCATACGTCCTCCACCCCTCGAGAGTTATCGCTGACTCAGCCATGTTTATGCAGCACTGCAGGTGGAGATGTGGACGCGCAAGTCGCGCAGATTACGTACATATAAACCTACAAAGTACTGATATAGTAAATAAAAAAATAATTAATTTTGTGTAGTTGTATATTGCAATAATAACGTATGGTTGTCACAAAATCCCACGGCACACCCGGACTTGCCTCACGGCACACCAGTGTGCCGCGGCACACCGTTTGGGAACCACTGATCTAGATACTCTCCACATCGTTCACACGTTCATCGTGGCAGTGATGGTGCTGCGCTGCTTTCTGAAGCCTGACTGATGCTCAGACAGGATGTCATGGTTACATAGAAACTCCTTTACCTGTTCACTCACGAGGCGTTCAAGAGCCTGAGCCAGAACTGACCACTTAGAGACTACTTGGGAGTCCGGCCATCTTTGCCTGGAGTGGCAGCCATCCTCGGAAATGACTTGGCTGGCAGCAGAGTGTGGCCTGATGCTGCTTTCACCAGTGGTGTCCTCTTTCACCAGTGGTGTCCTCTTTCTCCAGTGGTGTCCTCTTTCACCAGTGGTGTCCTCTTTCTCCAGTGGTGTCCTCTTTCTCCAGTGGTGTCCTCTAAGCCAGTGGTGTCCTCTAAGCCAGTGAGGGGCGAGCTTGCTGCCAAAGGTAGTTCCAGCTTGTGCAGTACCACGAGCCCAGACCTATAAAGCACAAGATAAAAAAAGTCATTTCTGAGAATATTGTTCTGGCGCCAGCTGTGGGTCCATCGTCTGTCTCTCGTTGTGAATTGGCCAAGCAGCAGCAGGAGGATCCCACTTAGCAGGAGCTCTTGTCCCAGGTTCGCCCTGCTGAGGAAATCCTCAGTGCAGCCCATGGGTATTTCTTACAAGAGGGGGTATTGGAAATGGTCGCCTCACGGTGAGGTTTTTTTTGGGGAAGCAATATTTCAATTTGTCATACCAGACGAGCTGAGAGGAAGGGTATTGAAACAGCGCATGGTGATGCTGCGGGTCACTTGGGAGTGCAGAAGACATACAGAGAGCTGCGGTATTTCTACTGGCCCAGATTGAAGAGGACGCTTTCTGTCTTTATTAAGACTTGTCAATTAACGGGTAAACCTAACCAAACTATGTCTCCTATTTCGGCAGTGTCCTCCCCTTTTGATCGTCTGCTGATTGACTGTTGGCCCATTGTCCAAGTCTAAGGCTGGAGTTCATATCTGCTGACGGTGATGTGTCCGTCCACACGTTATCCATTGAGGAACTTTACAGCTAAGTCTGTGGTGAAAAAACGGAGTCAGTTTATTTCCATCTTTGGTATCCCGAAAGTTATTCAGAGACCAAGGTACTAACTTCACTTCACATGTATTTAAGCAGAGTACGAGACAACTTCATGTGAAACATGTGACCTCGAGCGCTTACCGTCCACAGAGCCAGGGGGCACTGGAGAGGGTCCACCAAACACTGAAGTCCTTGTTACGTTCATACTGCAATGCGTTGAATCGTGACTGGGAAGAAGGTTTGCCTTGGCGGCAAGGGAGGTGGTACAGTCGAGCACTGGTTCAGCCCCAATGACCTGGTGTTCGGTCACCTTGTTGGGGGCCCGCTAGCAGCACTAAAAGAGCATTGGGAGATCCTGATCCAGCAGCCAACCTGCGGGAGTATGTCAATGGTTTCAAACGGCGTCTCTTTGAAGCGGTTCGGCAGGCCCAGGTGAAGTTGGAGAAAAGTCAACAATGAAGACCTTGTGTGACCGGAGAACCGCACGTTTAGCCCTGGGGATCCAGTGCTGGCCTTGTTGCCTTTAGTTGCTTCCCCTTTTCAGGCAAAATGTGCGGGACCCTACTCTGTGGTCGGGACCCTACTCTGTGGTGCGTCAGGTGTCAGATCAGAATGATGGCATCTCCACGCCAGATAGGGCGAGGTGCACCCAGTTGTGCCTCATAAAACTGTGAAAGCCCTATTTCTCTCGTGTTGTTCAGGAAGCGAAGCAGAAGTTAAAGCGGCACATTTGCCACGGTCTAGACACGATGATGTGTGCTCTCTTATCGGGTCATATCCTACCCTGTTTTCAGATGTTCCTTCACGGACGCATCTGGTGGAACATGGCATTGACGTGGGAGAGGTTACGCCCATAAGACAGCGGTTTTACAGAAACTCGAGTCAGAGGTTGCATCCATGCTGCATAATGGCGTTGCAGAACCCTCACATTCGAGCTGGGCCTCACCAGGTTTGTTACTGGCTGAACCTGACGGAACCTTTAGACCCTGTACTGATTTTCGCAAGGTAAATGCTGTAACCAAGCCAGATGGTTCCCCCACCTCGGATGGAGGATTGTGTGGGTCAAGTTGGCGCAGCTAAGTTTGTAAGCAAGTTTGATCTTCTTAAAGGTTACTGGCAAGTACCACTGACCCCACGGCCAGGGAAATGGCATCCTTTATAACGCCTAGAGTTGCACTCTTACACGGTCATGCCATCTGGTCTTAGAAACGCACTGGCTACATTCCAGCGCTTGATGAACCGTGTGGTTTCTGGGTGTCTTTAGATGATTCGGTGGTGTTCAGCGACACATGGTCAGGGCACCTGCAGCGCACCCAGGCCCTGTCTGATCGCCTGGTCTGGGCAAATCTCACTGTGAACTTGGCCAAGTGTGAGTTTGCTAAGGCCACAGTGACGTATCTGGGTAAGGTCGTGGGTCAGGGGCTGTGCGTCCAGTAAGGGCACAAGTGGAAGCCTACCACCAGGAAGGAGTTGGCTCGTTTTCTTGGCATGGTAGGTTATTACCGTTGTTTTTGTGAAAACTTCTCCTCGGTTGTTGCTCCCTTGACTGACCTGATAAGTCCACGGATGAAGTTCAACTGGTCAGTTCAGTGTCAGGAGGCTTTCAAGGACGTTAAGGATCTCCTAATTGGCGCTCCAGTGCTGAGAGCCCCGCGTCTTGAGGAACCTTTTCATCTTAAAGTGGATGCATGTAAGACGGGTGCCGATGCCGTGTTATTACAGCAAGATGCCTCTGGTATGGAGCTCCCGGTCAGTTACTTCTCACGCAAGTTGAACTCCTACCAGTTGAACTACTCGATTGTAGAGAAGGAGGCGCTGGCATTGATCTGGGCATTGCAGCACTTCGAAGTGTATACAGGGAGTGGTTATAGGCCAATAGTGATACACAGATCACAATCCCCTGACCTTCCTGCAGTCTTTGCAGAACCCAAACCAGCGGTTAATGAGATGGTCCCTATTCCTACAGCCTTTCCATTTGGACATCCAACATCTCAAAGGTTCCGAAAATGTGATGGCTGATGCTTTGTCGAGAGCTGTACCTTAAGGTGGTTTTGTTCTTGTTTTCACATCTAGTTTCCAGCGTGTTCCTGCTCTTTAATTGCTTCCAGGGTGCCGGGTTGCTGAGTTGGTGAATGTGGAAAGTAGGCAGTGGTAAACGAGGGTAACAGTTACACCTGGGTAAGCTTTGTTTCATGTATTAGCTGTAAGTATAAGCTCTGTTATTGGTTTGGATGTTTCAGTGTCTTGGGGACACTTCTTTTATGGGGGGGGGGGGGTGACAACCCTGTGGTTGCCCACCAGGTGGTGCTGCTGTAACCTGTGTGTTTGTTGTAATCAGCAGTGATGGGACCCACCTGTGGGACTTGATTCCAGTAGATCAGAGGGCGCAGACCAGGCTCTCGCTCGCTCTCAGCTGCCCTGCTCGGTGCAGCAGGACACCGCTCCTCTGTTCTGTGTTATTGTTGGTTGTAACCGCTGTGTTGCATAAAATAAATGATTGTTTTGGACAACTCCGGTGTGGAACTGTTGTCCTTATGTTACAAGCAGAGCCAGCTTGTAACATTGCCATTTTATTTTCTGTTGAATAAGGTTAGTTAGACCATGAGTTAGATCCGAGTCTTCCTGACAGTTCACAGTGTGCCGCTGCCTGGTGTAATTCAAATGTACCGGTGCACGCAGCACAGACACACAGCTGCTGCCCAGCCGCAGCACAGACACACAGCTGCTGCCCAGCCGCAGCACAGACACACAGCTGCTGCCCAGCCGCAGCACAGACACACAGCTGCTGCCCTGCCGCAGCACAGACACACAGCTGCTGCCCAGCCGCAGCACAGACACACAGCTGCTGCCCAGCCGCAGCACAGACACACAGCTCCTGCCCAGCCGCACCACAGACACACAGCTGCTGCCCAGCCGCAGCACAGACACACAGCTGCTGCCCAGCCGCAGCACAGACACACAGCTGCTGCCCAGCCGCAGCACAGACACACAGCTGCTGCCCAGCCGCAGCACAGACACACAGCTGCTGCCCAGCCGCAGCACAGACACACAGCTGCTGCCCAGCCGCAGCACAGACACACAGCTGCTGCCCAGCCGCACCACAGACACCCAGCTGCTGCCCAGCCGCACCACAGACACACAGCTGCTGCCCAGCCGCAGCACAGACACACAGCTGCTGTAACGTTATCTTTGATAATATTTCGTCTCGTCACTTTTCTTCAACGATATTGCATGATGATTTCGTTACAGTTATTGTTTACTGCTGTCGGTGCCGTCTCGTCATCGTCTCGTTTTCGTCATGGAAAAAAGGTCGTTGACGAACATATTTCGTCATAGTTTTAGTCAGCGAAATTAACACTAGTGTGATCTGTGTGTGTGATCCAGGTGTGTGTGCGATCCAGGTGTGTGCGCTCCAGGTGTGTGTGTGATCCAGGTGTGTGCGCTCCAGGTGTGTGCGATGCAGGTGTGTGCGCTCCAGGTGTGTGCGATCCAGGTGTGTGTGATCCAGGTGTGTAATCGGTGTGTTTTTTGTTCCAGTGGACGAGTACATTGCCATCGCCAAAGAGAGACACGGCTACAACATGGAGCAGGTAAACCTTTCATTTGTGTGTAAACTTTAAAATATTTGTGTGATGGATCAGGATCAGCTGCACCCTTCAGGTGTGTATGCAGATGTGTTATGTGTGTGTGTGTGTGTGTGTGTGTGTGTGTGTGTGTGTGTGTGTGTGTGTGTGTGTGTGTGTGTGTGTGTGTGTGTGTGTGTGTGTGTGTGTGTGTGTGTGTGTGTGTGTGTGTGTGTGTGTGTG
Organism: Pseudochaenichthys georgianus; assembly: GCF_902827115.2. Lineage (NCBI taxonomy): Eukaryota > Metazoa > Chordata > Actinopteri > Perciformes > Channichthyidae > Pseudochaenichthys > Pseudochaenichthys georgianus. The sequence goes on from NW_027262366.1 coordinate 18,751, forward strand.
TGTGTGTGTGTGTGTGTGTGTGTGTGTGTGTGTGATGGATGTACCTCTGTCCAGGCTCTGGGGATGCTCTTCTGGCACAAACACAACGTAGAAAAGTCTCTGGCGGATCTGCCCAACTTCACCCCGTTTCCTGACGAGTGGACGGTGGAGGACCGAGTTCTGTTTGAACAGGCCTTCAGTTTCCATGGGAAGAGCTTCCACCGCATCCAGCAGATGGTACCAGTCCGTCCATACCATCCAAACCAGTTAGAACCAAACACCACAACCAGATGAAACCAGTGAGACCAGTATCACTGATGTCATGCTGTGTTTCTGCTCCCTCTCAGTTACCTGATAAGACCATGGCCAGTCTGGTTCGGTTTTATTACTCCTGGAAGAAAAGTCGCAGTAAAACCAGTCTGATGGACCGACAGACACGAAAAAACAAGAGAGAGAGAGACGACAGGTGAGCTGACACCTGCACAGGTAGCACACCAGGTAACATGACACCTGCACAGGTAGCACACCAGGTAACATGACACCTGCACAGGTAGCACACCAGGTAACATGACACCTGCACAGGTAGCACACCAGGTAACATGACACCTGCACAGGTAACACACCAGGTAACATGACACCTGCACAGGTAACACACCAGGTAACATGACACCTGCACAGGTAGCACACCAGGTAACATGACACCTGCACAGGTAGCACACCAGGTAACATGACACCTGCACAGGTAGCACACCAGGTAACATGACACTTGCACAGGTAGCACACCAGGTAACATGACACCTGCACAGGTAGCACACCAGGTAACATGACATATGCACAGGTAGCACACCAGGTAACATGACATATGCACAGGTAGCACACCAGGTAACATGACACCTGCACAGGTAACACACCAGGTAACATGACACCTGCACAGGTAGCACACCAGGTAACATGACACCTGCACAGGTAGCACACCAGGTAACATGACACCTGCACAGGTAACACACCAGGTAACATGACACCTGCACAGGTAGCACACCAGGTAACATGACATATGCACAGGTAGCACACCAGGTAACATGACACCTGCACAGGTAGCACACCAGGTAACATGACATATGCACAGGTAGCACACCAGGTAACATGACACCTGCACAGGTAGCACACCAGGTAACATGACATATGCACAGGTAGCACACCAGGTAACATGACATATGCACAGGTAGCACACCAGGTAACATGACACCTGCACAGGTAGCACACCAGGTAACATGACACCTGCACAGGTAACACACCAGGTAACATGACACCTGCACAGGTAACACACCAGGTAACATGACACCTGCACAGGTAACACACCAGGTAACATGACACCTGCACAGGTAGCACACCAGGTAACATGACACCTGCACAGGTAACACACCAGGTAACATGACACCTGCACAGGTAACACACCAGGTAACATGACACCTGCACAGGTAACACACCAGGTAACATGACACCTGCACAGGTAACACACCAGGTAACATGACACCTGCACAGGTAACACACCAGGTAACATGACACCTGCACAGGTAGCACACCAGGTAACATGACACCTGCACAGGTAGCACACCAGGTAACATGACACCTGCACAGGTAACACACCAGGTAACATGACACCTGCACAGGTAACACACCAGGTAACATGACACCTGCACAGGTAACACACCAGGTAACATGACACCTGCACAGGTAACACACCAGGTAACATGACACCTGCACAGGTAACACACCAGGTAACATGACACCTGCACAGGTAACACACCAGGTAACATGACACCTGCACAGGTAACACACCAGGTAACATGACACCTGCACAGGTAGCACACCAGGTAACATGACACCTGCACAGGTAGCACACCAGGTAACATGACACCTGCACAGGTAACACACCAGGTAACATGACACCTGCACAGGTAACACACCAGGTAACATGACATATGCACAGGTAGCACACCAGGTAACATGACATATGCACAGGTAGCACACCAGGTAACATGACACCTGCACAGGTAGCACACCAGGTAACATGACACCTGCACAGGTAACACACCAGGTAACATGACACCTGCACAGGTAACACACCAGGTAACATGACACCTGCACAGGTAACACACCAGGTAACATGACACCTGCACAGGTAGCACACCAGGTAACATGACACTTGCACAGGTAACACACCAGGTAACATGACACCTGCACAGGTAACACACCAGGTAACATGACACCTGCACAGGTAGCACACACCAACAGGAAACAGGTATAATTGTATACATCTCTAACAGTCATGGGATGTTTTCTGATTATTTGTAACTGTTTCAGTGAAAATGAAGTTGAGGACAAAAATCCTCCCAGCGACTGCGAAATCGAGCAAAACAAAGATGACAAGAAGGAGGTACACTTCTGTTTACTGTTTACTGACTGTTTCCTATTTACTGACTGTTAACTGTTTACTGACTGTTAACTGTTTACTGACTGTTTACTGTTTACTGACTGTTAACTGTTTACTGACTGTTAACTGTTTACTGACTGTTTACTGACTGTTTACTGACTGTTAACTGTTTACTGACTGTTTACTGTTTACTGACTGTTCACTGTTTACTGACTGTTTCCTATTTACTGACTGTTTACTGTTTACTGACTGTTTGCTATTTACTGACTGTTAACTGTTTACTGACTGTTTCCTATTTACTGACTGTTAACTGTTTACTGACTGTTTCCTATTTACTGACTGTTTACTGACTGTTAACTGTTTACTGACTGTTTACTGATTGTTTGCTATTTACTGACTGTTTACTGACTGTTAACTGTTTACTGACTGTTTACTGACTGTTAACTGTTTACTGACTGTTTACTGACTGTCTACTGACTGTTAACTGTTTACTGACTGTTTACTGACTGTCTACTGACTGTTAACTGTTTACTGACTGTTTCCTATTTACTGACTGTTAACTGTTTACTGACTGTCTACTGCAGGGGTGGCCAACCCGCGGCCCTTTGCCTAGTTTCATGCGGCTCTTCAGTTCATATCGAATTGTGTGAGTTTGGGGGAGAGACACTGACTCCTGACTCGAGTTGCACGGTGTACCGATACTTGAAAGGTACCGCGATACCCTGCCGTTAAAAACCTTACGATTCTCCGTCTCATTAGTATCGGTACTTTAAGAATGACGGGGAAAGTACTCCGGTGAGAAATCGCCGTTTTAATAAGAGCCGTGTGTGTTCAGCGCTCTGCTTCCACTCCCTGCAGCCGTGCCTGCTGTCCCGCCCCTCTCAAGCACGCTCAAGTGCCTCCCCTCTCTCAAGCACGCTCAAGTGCCTCCCCTCTCTCAAGCACGCTCAAGTGCCTCCCCTCTCTCAAGCACGGTCAAGTGCCTCCCCTCTCTCGTGCACGCTCAAGTGCCTCCCCTCTCTCGTGCACGCTCAAGTGCCTCCCCTCTCTCGTGCACGCTCAAGTGCCTCCCCTCTTTCGTGCACGCTCAAGTGCCTCCCCTCTCTCGTGCACGCTCAAGTGCCTCCCCTCTCTCGTGCACGCTCAAGTGCCTCCCCTCTCTCGTGCACGCTCAAGTGCCTCCCCTCTCTCAAGCACGCTCAAGTGCCTCCCCTCTCTCGTGCACGCTCAAGTGCCTCCCCTCTCTCGAGCACGCTCAAGTGCCTCCCCTCTCTCGTGCACGCTCAAGTGCCTCCCCTCTCTCGTGCACGCTCAAGTGCCTCCCCTCTCTCGTGCACGCTCAAGTGCCTCCCCTCTCTCGTGCACGCTCAAGTGCCTCCCCTCTCTCGTGCACGCGCTAGCTGCCAGAGCATGTGAGAAAAGGAGAAGCTGCGAGTGGGAGTGCAACTGCCGCTGCTTCTCGGCTTGTTGACAAAAAAGACGCCAGAAGCGAAATGTGGAAGTATTTGAGCGATATCTCTGACAGTGAGGGCCAGCCTCCGGACACCACGAGGCCCGTCTGTGAGACATGGATTAATTTGATTTAATACGAATTCTTGTCATTTATTTTATTTATTGTTCTCATTGTTTAAAAGTGTGTGTTCTGGTTCTGGTGTGAAATAAAGCACAATAATTACATTTAAGACTGTTTCCCTTTTTTTAAGAAAAGTATCGAAAAAGAATCGGAATCGCAATTCTTGACTTGGTATCGAAACCAACATTTTGGTATCGTGACAACACTAGCTACTCCTGACAGTTAACCTGATATTTAGTAGGTCTGTTCAGTACCGAGTGCTGATAATTCTGACGTCATTTGGCCGGTCAAAGTTGTTTGGGCTCGGATAAAATCGCTCCGTTACTTTGGTCCCGTGTTACTTTGGTCCCGTGTTACTTTGGTCCCGTGTTACTTTGGTCCCGTGTTACTTTGGTCCCGCGTTACTTTGGTCCCTCGTTACTTTGGTCCCGTGTTACTTTGGTCCCGTGTTACTTTGGTCCCGTGTTACTTTGGTCCCTCGTTACTTTGGTCCCGTGTTACTTTGGTCCCGTGTTACTTTGGTCCCGCGTTACTTTGGTCCCTCGTTACTTTGGTCCCGTGTTACTTTGGTCCCGTGTTACTTTGGTCCCGTGTTACTTTGGTCCCTCGTTACTTTGGTCCCGTGTTACTTTGGTCCCGTGTTACTTTGGTCCCTCGTTACTTTGGTCCCGTGTTACTTTGGTCCCGTGTTACTTTGGTCCCGTGTTACTTTGGTCCCGTGTTACTTTGGTCCCGTGTTGCTTTCGTCCCATGTTACTTTGGTCCCGTGTTGCTTTCGTCCCATGTTACTTTGGTCCCGTGTTACTTTCGTCCCGTGTTACTTTGGTCCCGTGTTACTTTGGTCCCGTGTTACTTTGGTCCCATGTTACTTTGGTCCCGTGTTACTTTGGTCCCGTGTTACTTTGGTCCCGTGTTACTTTGGTCCCGTGTTACTTTGGTCCCGTGTTACTTTGGTCCCATGTTACTTTGGTCACTCGTTACTTTGGTCCCGTGTTACTTTGGTCCCGTGTTACTTTGGTCCCGTGTTACTTTGGTCCCGTGTTACTTTGGTCCCATGTTACTTTGGTCACTCGTTACTTTGGTCCCGTGTTACTTTGGTCCCGTGTTACTTTGGTCCCGTGTTGCTTTCGTCCCATGTTACTTTGGTCCCGTGTTACTTTGGTCCCGTGTTACTTTGGTCCCGTGTTACTTTGGTCCCGTGTTACTTTGGTCCCGTGTTACTTTGGTCACTCGTTACTTTGGTCCCGTGTTACTTTGGTCCCGTGTTACTTTGGTCCCATGTTACTTTGGTCCCGTGTTACTTTGGTCCCGTGTTACTTTGGTCCCGTGTTACTTTGGTCCCGTGTTGCTTTGGTCACTCGTTACTTTGGTCCCGTGTTACTTTGGTCCCGTGTTACTTTGGTCCCGTGTTACTTTGGTCCCGTGTTACTTTGGTCCCGTGTTGCTTTGGTCCCTCGTTACTTTGGTCCCGTGTTACTTTGGTCCCGTGTTACTTTGGTCCCGTGTTACTTTGGTCCCGTGTTACTTTGGTCCCGTGTTGCTTTGGTCACTCGTTACTTTGGTCCCGTGTTACTTTGGTCCCGTGTTACTTTGGTCCCGTGTTACTTTGGTCCCGTGTTGCTTTCGTCCCATGTTACTTTGGTCCCGTGTTACTTTGGTCCCGTGTTACTTTGGTCCCGTGTTACTTTGGTCACTCGTTACTTTGGTCACTCGTTACTTTGGTCCCGTGTTACTTTGGTCCCGTGTTGCTTTCGTCCCATGTTACTTTGGTCCCGTGTTACTTTGGTCCCGTGTTACTTTGGTCCCGTGTTACTTTGGTCACTCGTTACTTTGGTCACTCGTTACTTTGGTCCCGTGTTACTTTGGTCCCGTGTTACTTTGGTCCCGTGTTACTTTGGTCCCGTGTTGCTTTCGTCCCGTGTTACTTTGGTCCCGTGTTACTTTGGTCCCGTGTTGCTTTCGTCCCATGTTACTTTGGTCCCGTGTTACTTTGGTCCCGTGTTACTTTGGTCCCGTGTTACTTTGGTCACTCGTTACTTTGGTCACTCGTTACTTTGGTCCCGTGTTACTTTGGTCCCGTGTTACTTTGGTCCCGTGTTACTTTGGTCCCGTGTTGCTTTCGTCCCATGTTACTTTGGTCCCGTGTTACTTTGGTCCCGTGTTACTTTGGTCCCGTGTTACTTTGGTCCCGTGTTACTTTGGTCACTCGTTACTTTGGTCACTCGTTACTTTGGTCCCGTGTTACTTTGGTCCCGTGTTGCTTTCGTCCCGTGTTACTTTGGTCACTCGTTACTTTGGTCCCGTGTTACTTTGGTCCCGTGTTACTTTGGTCCCGTGTTACTTTGGTCCCGTGTTACTTTGGTCCCTCGTTACTTTGGTCCCGCGTTACTTTGGTCCCGCGTTACTTTGGTCCCGTGTTACTTTGGTCCGTGTTACTTTCGTCCCGTGTTACTTTCGTCCCGTGTTACTTTCGTCCCGTGTTACTTTCGTCCCGGCTCTCCCTACGTGTGTATGTGTGGTGTCAGGTGTCACTATGAGAGGATGACAGCGTGTCTAATTTGGCCCAAGAGCCAATCACCTTTGAGGGGGGGAAACCTATCGTTGATTAAACACTATCCCTACCATTGCCCCTGAAATTCAAGGTGTTTAAAAAAAATATATAATTTTTTTTTAAATATATATAGCACCAAATTGTAAATAATCTATAACTACTGTCACTTTTCACATTGAACATGTGCTCTTTTATTAAATAAACTAAACGCTTTCATTTGAAGTTGTGAGTTTAGTGTTTTTGACCCTAAGAAACACTGATGCACTAATCAATAACAATGATCCACAGCTCCTCTCTGCTCCAGAGGATTTAAAACATATATATCCCAATGCCACACAAACACATCAGTGACGTGGTTGAAATCTTGTCTCCAGAAAACAAAAAACTGAAACTAGCGGTATCAGTGACTGTGTGTTTGATGTGGCTCTTTGCGGTAACAGAGAACAAATGTGGGTCTTAACCTCTGACTGGTTGGCCACCCCTGCTCTACTGACTGTCTACTGACTGTTTACTGACTGTTAACTGTTTACTGACTGTTTACTGTTTACTGACTGTTTACTGACTGTTAACTGTTTACTGACTGTTTACTGTTTACTGACTGTTAACTGACTGTTAACTGTTTACTGACTGTATTCTGACTGTTTACTGACTGTTAACTGTATTCTGACTGTTTACTGACTGTTAACTGTTAACTGACTGTTTACTGACTGTTAACTGTTAACTGACTGTTTACTGACTGTTAACTGTTTACTGACTGTCTACTGACTGTTTACTGACTGTTAACTGTGTACTGACTGTATTCTGACTGTTTACTGTTAACTGACTTTACTGACTGTTTACTAACCCTAACCCTTTAGTCAAAACTAGATTTTTTTTGTTTTGCGAAATCGAGCAAAACAAAGACGACAAGAAGGAGGTACACTTCTGTTTACTGACTGTTTACTGACTTTACTGACTGTTTACTGACTGGTTACTGATTGTTTACTGTTTACTGACTGTTTAATGACTTTACTGACTGTTTACTGACTGGTTACTGACTGTTTACTGACTTTACTGACTGTTTAATGACTTTACTGACTGGTTACTGACTGGTTACTGACTGTTTACTGACTGTTTACTGACGGCCCCTACACACGGCGGCCCCTTCACCCCATTCACTTTGAATGGGGTGAAATCACAATTCGCCGAACTGCATTGTGGGAGAAAAGCGTAGCTTCTCTCGAGGTGCTCGCTGCAAAAGTAGAGCAATGTTCTACTTTTGCCGCCTCGACGGAGGCGTCAGCCAATCAAATCCCTCGTATGTAAATCTGACAGTACAAGCAGTAGCCAATCAAACCGGGTGTATGTTGGGAGAGCCAGACCGCAGTTATTTCCCATATGTCAACAAAAGCAGGAGAAAATGATCGTGGCGGTAGGGAACATACCGGGATACAAACCGGAGGAGCCAGGCATGGGGGAGGGGGCAGAGACAGTGGGGGGAGGGGGCAGAGACAGTGGGGGGAGGGGGCAGAGACAGTGGGGGAAACGGGTAGGTTTTCGCCTGTTTGGGGAGTTCATATCCAGTGTACTTCGTTTGAATGGACAGCTAGCAGCAGAGACAGTATATTTAGCCAGCATGGATGTAGCATGAATGCTTTGCTTTGTATGTCCGGGGCGGGACATTCATGTGGTTGGTTGTTGGTCGGGCTGCTCGCGTTGCTCGCACTTTACTGACCGTTTACTGACTGTTTACTGACTTTACTAACTGGTTACTGACTGTTTACTGACTTTACTGACTGGTTACTGACTGTTTACTGACTTTTTACTGACTTTACTGACTGTTTACTGACTTTACTGACTGGTTACTGACTGTTGACTGTTAACTGACTGTTGACTGACTTTACTGACTGTTGACTGACTTTACTGACTGTTGACTGACTTTACTGACTGTTTACTGACTTTACTGACTTTACTGACTTTACGGACGGTTTACTGACTTTACTGACTGTTTACTGACTTTACTGACTGTTTACTGACTTTACTGACTGGTTACTGACTGTTGACTGTTAACTGACTGTTGACTGACTTTACTGACTGTTGACTGACTTTACTGACTGTTTACTGACTTTACTGACTTTACTGACTTTACGGACGGTTTACTGACGGTTTACTGACTGTTTACTGACTTTACTGACTTTACTGACTGTTTACTGACTTTACTGACTTTACGGACGGTTTACTGACGGTTTACTGACTGTTTACTGACTTTACTGACTGTTTACTGACTTTACTGACTGTTTCAGGTGAGTTCTGGATCAGAGAGGTCGGAGGTCAAACCAGCAGCTAGTTTAAAGGTGAGGAAAATGAACCTTTCTCACTGTTTACCTGTCTGCCTGCTACCTGTCTGCCTGCTACCTGTCTGCCTGCTACCTGTCTGTCTGCTACCTGTCTGCCTGCTACCTGTCTGCCTGTTACCTGTCTGCCTGCTACCTGTCTGCCTGCTACCTGTCTGCTACCTGTCTGCCTGCTACCTGTCTGCCTGCTACCTGTCTGCCTGCTACCTGTCTGCTACCTGTCTGCCTGCTACCTGTCTGCTACCTGTCTGTCTGCTACCTGTCTGCCTGCTACCTGTCTGTCTGCTACCTGTCTGTCTGTCTGTTACCTGTCTGTCTGCTACCTGTCTGTCTGCTACCTGTCTGTCTGTCTGTTACCTGTCTGTCTGCTACCTGTCTGTCTGCTACCTGTCTGTCTGCTACCTGTCTGTCTGCTACCTGTCTGCCTGCTACCTGTCTGTCTGTCTGCTACCTGTCTGTCTGCTACCTGTCTGTCTGCTACCTGTCTGTCTGCTACCTGTCTGTCTGCTACCTGTCTGTCTGCTACCTGTCTGCCTGCTACCTGTCTGCCTGCTACCTGTCTGCCTGCTACCTGTCTGTCTGCTACCTGTCTGTCTGCTACCTGTCTGTCTGCCTGTTACCTGTCTGCCTGCTACCTGTCTGTCTGTTACCTGTCTGCTACCTGTCTGTCTGCCTGTTACCTGTCTGCCTGCTACCTGTCTGTCTGTTACCTGTCTGCTACCTGTCTGTCTGTCTGCTACCTGTCTGTCTGTCTGCTACCTGTCTGTCTGTCTGCTACCTGTCTGTCCTCAGGTGGGCAGCAGTAACCTGTCTGTCTGCTACCTGTCTGTCCTCAGGTGGGCAGCAGTAACCTGTCTGTCTGCTACCTGTCTGTCCTCAGGTGGGCAGCAAGGCGTCTCAGCGGATGAAGAAGCGGCCCCCCAGAGGAATGTTCCTGAACCAGCAGGATGTCGTCTGTCTGTCCTCTCAGCCGCCTCAGGGTCTCCTCAGACAGCTGGACTGTCAGCTGGTCTCCATCAAGAGACAGGTACCTGTCTGTCTCACCTGTCTGTCTCTCACCTCTCTGTCTCTCACCTGTCTGACTCACCTGCCTGTCTCTCTCCTGTCTGTCTCTCTCCTGTCTGTCTCTCTCCTGTCTGTCTCTCACCTGTCTGACTCTCACCTGTCTGTCTCTCACCTGTCTGTCTCTCACCTGTCTGACTCTCACCTGTCTGACTCTCACCTGTCTGTCTCTCACCTGTCTGTCTCTCACCTGTCTGACTCTCACCTGTCTGACTCTCACCTGTCTGTCTCTCACCTGTCTGTCTCTCACCTGTCTGACTCTCACCTGTCTGACTCTCACCTGTCTGTCTCTCTCCTGTCTGTCTCTCACCTGTCTGACTCTCACCTGTCTGTCTCTCACCTGTCTGTCTCTCACCTGTCTGACTCTCACCTGTCTGACTCTCACCTGTCTGGCTCTCACCTGTCTGTCTCTCACCTGTCTGTCTCTCACCTGTCTGTCTCTCACCTGTCTGTCTCTCTCCTGTCTGACTCTCACCTGTCTGACTCTCACCTGTCTGTTTCTCACCTGTCTGACTCTCACCTGTCTGTCTCTCACCTGTCTGTCTCTCACCTGTCTCTCACCTGTCTGTCTCTCACCTGTCTGTCTCTCACCTGTCTCTCTCTCACCTGTCTGACTCTCACCTGTCTGACTCTCACCTGTCTGACTCTCACCTGTCTGTCTCTCACCTGTCTCTCACCTGTCTGACTCTCACCTGCCTCTCACCTGTCTGACTCTCACCTGCCTCTCACCTGTCTCTCTCTCACCTGTCTGACTCTCACCTGTCTCTCTCTCACCTGTCTGACTCTCACCTGTCTGACTCTCACCTGTCTGTCTCTCACCTGTCTGTCTCTCACCTGTCTGTCTCTCACCTGTCTGTCTCTCACCTGCCTGTCTCTCTCCTGTCTGTCTCTCACCTGCCTGACTCTCACCTGTCTGACTCTCACCTGTCTGACTCTCACCTGTCTGTCTCTCACCTGTCTGTCTCTCACCTGTCTGACTCTCACCTGTCTGACTCTCACCTGTCTGACTCTCACCTGTCTGTCTCTCACCTGTCTGTCTCTCACCTGTCTGACTCTCACCTGTCTCTCACCTGTCTGTCTCTCACCTGTCTGTCTCTCACCTCTCTGACTCTCACCTGTCTGTCTCTCACCTGTCTGTCTCTCACCTGCCTGTCTCTCACCTGTCTGTCTCTCACCTGTCTGTCTCTCACCTCTCTGACTCTCACCTGTCTGTCTCTCACCTGTCTGTCTCTCACCTGCCTGTCTCTCACCTGTCTGTCTCTCACCTGTCTGTCTCTCACCTGTCTGACTCTCACCTGTCTCTCACCTGTCTGACTCTCACCTGTCTGTCTCTCACCTGTCTGACTCTCACCTGTCTCTCTCTCACCTGTCTGTCTCTCACCTGTCTCTCTCTCACCTGTCTGACTCTCACCTGTCTGTCTCTCACCTGTCTGACTCTCACCTGTCTCTCTCTCACCTGCCTGTCTCTCTCCTGTCTGACTCTCACCTGTCTGTCTGTCACCTGTCTGTCTCTCACCTGTCTCTCACCTGTCTGACTCTCACCTGTCTGTCTCTCACCTGTCTGACTCTCACCTGTCTCTCTCTCACCTGTCTGTCTCTCACCTGTCTCTCTCTCACCTGTCTGTCTCTCACCTGTCTGTCTCTCACCTGTCTGACTCTCACCTGTCTGACTCTCACCTGCCTCTCACCTGTCTGTCTCTCACCTGTCTGACTCTCACCTGTCTCTCACCTGTCTGTCTCTCACCTGTCTGACTCTCACCTGTCTGACTCTCACCTGCCTCTCACCTGTCTGACTCTCACCTGCCTCTCACCTGTCTGTCTCTCACCTGTCTGACTCTCACCTGTCTGTCTCTCACCTGTCTGACTCTCACCTGTCTCTCACCTGTCTGTCTCTCACCTGTCTGACTCTCACCTGTCTGACTCTCACCTGTCTCTCACCTGTCTGACTCCCACCTGTCTGACTCTCACCTGTCTGACTCTCACCTGTCTCTCACCTGTCTGACTCTCACCTGCCTCTCACCTGTCTGTCTCTCACCTGTCTGACTCTCACCTGTCTCTCACCTGTCTGACTCTCACCTGTCTGTCTCTCACCTGTCTGTCTCTCACCTGTCTGTCTGTCACCTGTCTGACTCTCACCTGTCTGTCTCTCACCTGTCTGTCTGTCACCTGTCTGTCTGTCACCTGTCTGACTCTCACCTGTCTGACTCTCACCTGTCTGACTCTCACCTGTCTGTCTCTCACCTGTCTGTCTCTCACCTGTCTGACTCTCACCTGTCTGACTCTCACCTGCCTCTCACCTGTCTGTCTCTCACCTGTCTGACTCTCACCTGTCTGACTCTCACCTGCCTCTCACCTGTCTGACTCTCACCTGCCTCTCACCTGTCTGTCTCTCACCTGTCTGACTCTCACCTGCCTCTCACCTGTCTGACTCTCACCTGTCTCTCACCTGTCTGTCTCTCACCTGTCTGTCTCTCACCTGTCTGACTCTCACCTGTCTCTCACCTGTCTGACTCTCACCTGTCTGTCTCTCACCCGTCTGACTCTCACCTGACTGACTCTCACCTGACTCTCACCTGACTGACTCTCACCTGACTCACACCTGTCTGTCTCTCACCTGTCTGACTCTCACCTGTCTGTCTCTCACCTGTCTGTCTCTCACCTGTCTGACTCTCACCTGCCTCTCACCTGTCTGACTCTCACCTGTCTCTCACCTGTCTGACTCTCACCTGTCTGACTCTCACCTGTCTGACTCTCACCTGTCTCTCACCTGTCTGACTCTCACCTGTCTGTCTCTCACCTGTCTGACTCTCACCCGTCTGACTCTCACCTGTCTGACTCTCACCTGTCTGTCTCTCACCTGTCTGACTCTCACCTGTCTGACTCTCACCTGTCTGACTCTCACCTGTCTCTCACCTGTCTGACTCTCACCTGTCTGTCTCTCACCTGTCTGACTCTCACCTGTCTGACTCTCACCTGTCTGTCTCTCACCTGTCTGACTCTCACCTGTCTCTCACCTGTCTGACTCTCACCTGTCTCTCACCTGTCTGACTCTCACCTGTCTGTCTCTCACCTGTCTGTCTCTCACCCGTCTGACTCTCACCTGTCTGACTCTCACCTGTCTGTGTCTCACCTGTCTGTCTCTCACCTGTCTGACTCTCACCTGTCTGTCTCTCACCTGTCTGTCTCTCACCTGTCTGTCTCTCACCCGTCTGTCTCTCACCTGTCTGTCTCTCACCTGTCTCTCTCTCACCTGTCTGTGTCTCACCTGTCTGTCTCTCACCTGTCTGTCTCTCACCTGTCTGTCTCTCACCTGTCTGACTCTCACCTGTCTCTCACCTGTCTGACTCTCACCTGTCTCTCACCTGTCTGACTCTCACCTGTCTGTCTCTCACCTGTCTGTCTCTCACCCGTCTGACTCTCACCTGTCTGACTCTCACCTGTCTCTCTCTCACCTGTCTGTGTCTCACCTGTCTGTCTCTCACCTGTCTGACTCTCACCCGTCTGACTCTCACCTGTCTGACTCTCACCTGTCTCTCTCTCACCTGTCTGTGTCTCACCTGTCTGTCTCTCACCTGTCTGTCTCTCACCTGTCTGTCTCTCACCTGTCTGTCTCTCACCTGTCTGTCTCTCACCCGTCTGTCTCTCACCTGTCTGTCTCACCTGTCTCTCTCTCACCTGTCTGTGTCTCACCTGTCTGTCTCTCACCTGTCTGTCTCTCACCTGTCTGTCTCTCACCTGTCTGTCTCTCACCTGTCTGACT
>NW_027262367.1:0-32195 GCF_902827115.2 Pseudochaenichthys georgianus
ACAAGTCCATTTCCACTAAACAGAACTTGCCGAGTGTGTGTGTGTGTGTGTGTGTGCGTGCAGAGGTGTGGTCTCTTCTTGCAAAGTGGGTTCACTGAAGCAGGAAGTAGAGACCATGGCGTTCGGAGAGTTTAGGAAGACGTCTCTCTTCCTCTCCGAGCCGGTTTCTGAGGCTTTTTGGCACGAGGTGAGACGCGGACAGACGGACAGGAAGGAGAACATTAGCAACTCAGAAAGTGAAAGAAACCAAATGGAAGGGTGAGGAATCAGACCCACCTGCAAAGGCTGTGATCAATAGTCATCACTGAATCCTGTATCGTCATCATGAACCCACAGACGGCTGCCGTCACCGTGAGCCTCGTGGAGATCTGAGTGTCTTGTTTTAGCACAGAATGAACTCTACCAACAGCTCTCAGAGCGTTGTTTTCAACGTTACAAAAAGGTGAATTCTCCCTGCTGTGCAACAAACAGCAGAACGTTAAAGTTAGCTACTAAATAATAGCATCGCGGAGAATTAGGAAGACATTAGGAAGACACAACTTCAACTTCGAATAAACGTTGAGCACGGTACACCTGGAGTCCTGCCATTTTTATCGCTATCTCCGACTTTTATTTTTGTACTCTATTTTATATTTTATTTTTTGATTTCTTATTATTATTACAATTATTTGTCTTTTATTATCTCAAAGCGTTTCAGTATCCCTTGTTGTGAAGCACTTCGAGATTTGTCTTGGCAGATGAGAAGCACTATATAAATTAAATATATTATTATTATTAAATGCTAACTTTTTCTCAACAAGCCTTTTTAATATAAAACATAATATTATGTAAGTGTTCTTTGCTGGCTACTTAATTGCTCGACTATACTAACATTTACTTTGTTCAACGACATGTAGGTTCAAGTATGGGCCGATGATATATCAACAAAGTATCATCTGGATAATGTACGTCCACTTAACTGAATATATAACATTTGTCTTGTCATTTTAGGACATTTCAAAGTGGGGACGTTTCATATTATACCCTTAAGTGGCAGCAATTATAACGCATTCATCAATCAAGTCATTATTCAAGACGAAAAGCCAAACGTCCTCTCGTTCTTGCATCTAAATAATAAGAAATAATGCTTATTTATCATTCTCACTAAGACCTCTTGAGGGTTTTGTGATTGTCGGTTGGACAAAACAAACAATTTGAAGACCCCTCCTCTGGGAAATCAACAACTTAAACACTGAATAATGACTTGATTAATAATTGACGGATTAGCAGATGAAGGGAATAATCCATAGTTGCAGCCGCCCATAGTGGATGCATCCACTGCGGAGACGTGGGGGTGTTTTCTGGGGATGGCAGGAGAATGCTAATGAGGCGTCCGGCCTCTCGCACCATCTGGCCTCTCATTAGCCCCGTCTTGTGTCGGCCACGTTGTTTATGCTCGTGTTAAAATGAATTTCTCTCATCCGCCCGAAGTCCTGCTGCCTGTTGTTTCCATCCGCGAGTAACCGAGGTCTTGGTCCACGAGTTTCACTTAATGATGTCTTCATTCATGATTTGCTTCATGCATGGTGAGTGCACTAAGCCTGCTCTACTGCGTCCACGCTGTAATTCCTCTGCATGCAACGTTCCCTCGCTGCTAATCGTGAAAGGGAAAGAAGGGAAGCAGCGGAGGGAGGTTTGTGCAGGAGAGGAGAGGGCGTGTGTGTCCCGCCGGCTGCTCACATCCATCAACGAGAGATTGGAATTATTAAAACATGACGTGGTTTCAATTAAAGGATTGGTTTGTCTTCCACGACTTTGAGAGTTCCCGTCATTTAAAACACGACCCGGTGAAACCCAACTGTGATCCGGTCCGCCTCGAAACACAGAGATAATCTGACACCATGACGTATCAGTCAGAAGCTTTTTGAATTAGAAAATGCTTTTATGAAATGAACCGCTGATGTAATCATCCTTTTGTCTTTTATTGAGCCATATATATATATCAGAAACCAAAAGCACCCAACAATCTTTCCTCTTGCGACGTTGGTATGATATCCGCTTCTTACGCCGTTAAGAGTAGCGACCAACGATCTTAAAGAACACGCAGCTACGTCAGGGACGCAACGACATGCTGACTGCAGTGGGACTCGAACTTCCTACCCCCTGATTCCAAATCCAGCGCACCCGCCACTGAGCCACAGCCTCCCAGTGAACCCAGAGCTGAATCCAGATCAGATGCACGCTGAAGGCTCTCTGAGCAGCTGTTCTCCCACTGATTGTGCTGTGATGTTGTTGTTGTTTATGTGTTGTGTCCTGATACGTGTTGATGAGCTGCTGTGATGCACGGAGCATTTCAGACTTGAAAAGTATTATCGCATCGTGTCTGAAACCCGCCACTTCCTGTTTAGTCTCTCCAACAGATCAGACAGCTGGAGTGGAACACACGCCTCTGACCCGCGGGCCCTCGTCTGCCCTTTGCACTGCGTGAGAACCGGCCCTAACTGAAACCATTGATCCCAGTTTGAGATAATCCTGGTGATGCAGGTGCTGTCTGGAGGTGAACGGGTTAAAGTGCTGCACGTCCAGATGATGGAGCAGCTGCCTCAGCCCATGCACGACTGTCAGAACTCGTGTCACCTATAATCTCGGAGGATGTCTCTTATCTGATTAGGATCGCAGAGGATTTAGGCGCTTCCTAAATGCTCGGCTGCAGCGATTAGAGGCCGCGGGAAGCTTATGTAACGGCGTGTCTGCAGGAGAGAGGAGTCCACCTAGACCACAGACCCCTCTGCTGTAATGCATGCTGAGGACGTATATGGCAAAGGGCCAGATCAGGGTTGAATAATAATATCTGGTTGATATCAGCGTGACTTAAAAAAAAAAAAAAAAGAAGAAGTACAAAATGGCGCGGTGAGATTGCTCGAAGTAAAGACGGGATAATTAGAAAATGAGATCTTGTATTTAGCTGGGAACTTATTTAGAACTATATTTGACCAGAATTAGAGAATTTGTAACAAAGAAAGCCAGACGTGTTAGTGGAGATTTTCCTCTGAAATAAGATGTTTTTAAGAGACTTCGACTTCAAAAGATGCTTAAAAACAAGACTTCACTTATCAAGTCTTATATCAAGTGGAACGACATATTCTGACTTGAAATTAGACCAGTGCTTCTCAAAGTGTGGCCCGCGGACCAGTGGTGGTCCGTGAGCGCCCCCTAGTGGTCCGCGAGTATATTGGCAACATTTCACATTTGAAATAAATAAATACATTTAAGTTTTCCGCACTCTCGCGGGAATATCTCCGCAATGTCGTGCGCTAAAGTTTCACTTTCGATTGCATGATATAGCCCAGCGCAACACCTTCATCACACATGGTGCCACTTGTTTGTACCATTTTGAGGCGATTTGTAATCTGTTCTAGAAAAACGATGTGTTTTTGGATATTTGTGGAGTTAGGTGGTCCGCGAGGGTTTTTTTATTGGTGAAGTCCTTGGTGTGAAGAAGTTTGAGAAACACGGAATTAGACGGATATACTCGGCTAGACTTTACATTGTTGCCGTGCGAGCAGACCCACGACCCGCAGAATCTGATTTCATCCATCAATGTCAGCGAAGTGGGCCACTTCTCACTAAATAAGCGAAGACGGAAAACATCTCTTCCATACAATGCCAATGCGCATCGATCGGTCCCCCTGAAGACGGACCGCAGTCCACGCACGGATGAAAGGATGATAATGAAACAGATGACCTGCGGGCGAACGCCGTGCGGGAGTCTGGATGTAACGCTGACTCAAGGCCTCTTTGCGTTTGACTCTCATACTGTCAGAAACAACAACACACACACCACACACACACACACACACCACACACACACATACACACATACACACTCACACACACACACATACACACACGCACCCACACACACACACACACACACCACACACACACATACACACAGCACACACACACACACAGACACACACACATACACACATACACACTCTACCGTCCACCACACACCACACACACACACACACACCAACCACACACACATCATACACACACCATACACACCACATACACCACCCACACACACACCACACATACACACATACCCCCCCCCCCACACACACACACACACACACCACACACACACCCACACACACAACACACACACCACACACCCACACCACACACACATACACACACACACACACACACACACACACACACACACACACACGGCCAAATGCTTCCTGAAAGGATGGCGAGTTAGTGTCTGTCTGCAGAGATATGAAACAACAGGAAGCTTTAGTCTGCACATCCTGTTACATTTAAAACGTTGCATTAATGTCACTACTGCTGAAATTAATTGGAGGAGCGCAGAGAGATCGCAGACCTCGGCCCGGCGCTTCCAGAAGCGGAAGATAATGCCTGTATCTGGTCAGTGATTCGGATCCTCTCCAAAGAGTAATCATTTCTCCCTTGGCACATGTTACATCCTCCCTTTACGTTTCATGAACATCGTGCCAGTAGTTTCCCCATGACCGCGCAAAATTACAACACAAGACCAGAGATGGCAAAAGTAAGATACTCGTGTTTAAAAATACTCTGGTGAAAGTAGAAGAACTGACTAAACTTCTTTCCTCAAGTCAAAGTAAAGAAGCTTTGAAGTGTACTTCAGTAAAACGTACCCATAACTAGCAGCTGCTTTAAAGAGTACCTGACCTCCCTTTATATCAATAGAACAATAATGTCATTGTTAGCTAATGAATGTTTCCATGGTGACCAACGGCAACATGACAACGTTTCCATTGGTCCCTCTTCTTTAGAGAAGACCAGGAAGTGATGGATACACGGATCGTGTTCCAACCAATAGGCACGCAGTGACTCTAAAGAATAATGACCACGCACCAACACACATTCAGACTAAAGGAACCAGCTGTTTGGAACATGAGAGAAGTAGAAAGTACAGGTATTTGAGTTCAACATGTGAGAAGTAGAAAGTACAGGTATTTGAGTTCAACATGTGAGAAGTAGAAAGTACAGGTATTTGAGTTCAACATGTAAGAAGTAGAAAGTACAGGTATTTGAGTTCAACATGTAAGAAGTAGAAAGTACAGGTATTTGAGTTCAACATGTAAGAAGTAGAAAGTACAGGTATTTGAGTTCAACATGTAGAAGTAGAAAGTACAGGTATTTGAGTTCAACATGTGAGAAGTAGAAAGTACAGGTATTTGAGTTCAACATGTAAGAAGTAGAAAGTACAGGTATTTGAGTTCAACATGTAGAGAAGTAGAAAGTACAGGTATTTGAGTTCAACATGTAAGAAGTAGAAAGTACAGGTATTTGAGTTCAACATGTGAGAAGTAGAAAGTACAGGTATTTGAGTTCAACATGAGAGAAGTAGAAAGTACAGGTATTTGAGTTCAACATGTAGAGAAGTAGAAAGTACAGGTATTTGTGTTCAACATGTGAGAAGTAGAAAGTACAGGTATTTGAGTTCAACATGTGAGAAGTAGAAAGTACAGGTATTTGAGTTCAACATGTAAGAAGTAGAAAGTACAGGTATTTGAGTTCAACATGTGAGAAGTAGAAAGTACAGGTATTTGAGTTCAACATGAGAGAAGTAGAAAGTACAGGTATTTGAGTTCAACATGTAAGAAGTAGAAAGTACAGGTATTTGAGTTCAACATGTGAGAAGTAGAAAGTACAGGTATTTGTGTTCAACATGTAAGAAGTAGAAAGTACAGGTATTTGAGTTCAACATGTAAGAAGTAGAAAGTACAGGTATTTGAGTTCAACATGTGAGAAGTAGAAAGTACAGGTATTTGAGTTCAACATGTGAGAAGTAGAAAGTACAGGTATTTGAGTTCAACATGTGAGAAGTAGAAAGTACAGGTATTTGAGTTCAAAGTGTAAATATTAAAAGTAAAAAGCGGTCAGAAAATAGTGGAGTAAAGTACTGATACCAGAAACATGTACATTAAAGAAGTATTTGTACTCCACTACTTCCCACCTCTGCTCAAGACCGTACTAAAACCCATCATCCTTATCGGCCGTAATCAAGGAAGCAGAATGGTTTGATATGCATTGGTGCTGAAGTGTGCTTCAGAGCTGTTTCAAGCCATCATCTCAGAGTCTGCAGTGACTGAGTGAGGCTGCTTCAGAGCGTAGGAGGACGGGCAGCACGAGTCTGCAGGCCCACGGCTCCACATTCCCACCAGCTAGACTAGATGATTAGATAAAGGGCAGAGTAATGGTGCTCGTGCACATTAGGAGCCGGCTGGACGTGCAGGGGGGGGGGGCGGACCCATCGAAAGCACAACTTGAAATGTCTGGCGAGTAGAAACATCGATCTCGTTAAGATGCTCTGAATCCTCGGCCATTATTTTCCCCGAGCGAGCACACTCCAAAGTGAATAAAAAGGAGGGGGTGTTTCTGATCGAGAAGCTTCGCATGAACGCAAATCAAAACAAAAAGATGCTACTGTTGCAAAAATAATATGTAGCCTGATGCATGCGGGGGGGGTATGTATTCCCCTCTCCTGCATATTGATCTGTTCTGAGCTCAGGAAAGAAAGCACTGATGTTTCAGGGAAATACAAAAGCAGAAGTCTGAGGTATTCAAGCTCCTCGTAGCACTACAGTAATTTGGATATGGCTTCCTTCTATGAGCTTGTGCTAAGTGTATTTGCTGTACGACGACACCGTGAGTCATCGTAAACACGAGAGGGTCAGGCCAGCACAAATCCTTCTGGCTCGATATCAAGGATGACACGTTCTGCCGGATTAATAGAAAGTATAGCCCACAGTCACAAAACAATGCATCCATCGCCTGTATTCTATAAACACGAGTGCCACTCTAGTCTTATATAATGTCCGAGCACATGACGGCGCTTCCCCGGCGGCTGTACGCCGAGCAGAGCAGAGATGTAGCACTTAAGAAAATTGTTTTTGTAGTTGTATTTTCAAAGTGATGGAAATCCGACTAAGTGTTTTCAACGGCGAGCGCCTTGTTTACACACAAGGGCCCAGAGCAGAGGCTTCACGTCCGGGACCCGTCTTTGTTCTGCAAGTCACGAGCAAGTCTTTGCACTCAAGTCTAAAGTACTACGCCATCGGAGTCTTGAGTCCTAAAGAACCCAAAGCTTTCACATAATGCAATGTGGCTTTGTTGACGAGAGTTTTTGAACGAGAACAAAAATATCTTTGTTGCCATTTCTTCCAACTGGAGCTGAATAAAGTGACGTTCGTCCTCTAAGGAAGCCCTACTTTCCCTTACCTGTAGGGATAATAATAATAATAATAATAATAATAATAATAATAATAATAATAATAATAATAATACATGTTATTTATATAGCGCTTTTCCTGGTGCTCAAAGTAAAGATAATAACAAAAGTAAAAAAGTGCCAAGCCAGGTGGAAGAGGGGCGAGGGGTTAGTGTTACTTCTAGAACATTGTGACATCACTATGGAACACTCCTATTGGCTAGCGCTTCAACATCTTGTACTTGATAGGCTAAGGGGCGGGACATCTCTAAGCTGTTGACCAATCACAACAGAGCGTAGACGAGAGCAGAGAAGTGTCATGCTGGGGGATTGATAGCATCAGTGGATGGAGCAACGAAAGGGACATTTATGAAATCATGACACGCTTTGACATATTTTAATTAAGTATAAAAGTCAAGAGACTCCAAGTGAAGTCCTACACTTTGAGTTGTGAGTATTAGTGCATTTAAAGGTCCCCTATTATTCTGTTTTTCATCAATATACACAGGGCTCAGATATATCCAGAACCTGCTTCTGATTGGCTGAAACACCAGACATATCATTGCAGCATTACCCATAATCCCCTCTGTTTCAGCCCTGTTTCCAAAGTGCTGATTCTCTGTCTGTGACTTTAGAGCAGGGGTGTCAAACTCGATTTCATCTCGGGCCACATTAGCATCATGGTAGCACTCAAAGGGCCGGTTTTATAAGACTATATAAATACATATATAAATATTTAATATATATAAAATAAATAATGTATTATATTACATTATTGCCTCTTGGATTATTATCAGATAGGGTAGTAACTTCATAATGAAGTCTGAAGGCAGAAGTCTGGGGCAAATAATTGCAAGTCTCTTCAGTGAGAATGTCACAAAATGATTTAAAAAGAAAAGCCACATTCTGAGGAAAGAAAGTCAAAATCCCAAAAATAAATAAGTGACATTTTGAAATAAAAGTCAGATTCGGAGAAAATAGGAATATTTTGAAGAAAAAATTTCTGATTCTGAGAAACAAGTCCAATTTGAGATGCATTGTGGGACATGTAGTTTATCGGCATGTAACCGTATAATAAACATATTATATTCTTTCCAAGCTCTTGTGGGGCCGCAGAAAATGAAGTCACGGCCCGGATTTGGCCCCCGGGCCTTGAGTTTGACACCCTTGCTTTAGATGACAACAAGAAGCCCCTCCCCACGCCCCTCGGAGAGACATTTGGTTACAAAGAACTCAAAGGTGCTCGAGGAGGAGATTCAGGTGATAAGGGGGGGGGGGGGGGGGTTACCTTGTTGCTGATTGGCTAATGGTTACCAAGACAACACATCGTTATGACATCATAAAGTGGCCAAAATCTGATCAGCTCATTTTCAGACAGGTTTTTATAGAAATGGATCAAAAAGAGAGAAAATCTTTCTTCCTGAAACTTTCAGAGTCTCTTTCCACAGAGGGGACACATGTTGATGTAGAAGAGACATGAAGAAGAGGGGACACATGTTGATGCAGAAGAGACATGAAGAAGAGGGGACACATGTTGATGTAGAAGAGACATGGAGAAGAGGGGACACATGTTGATGTAGAAGAGACATGAAGAAGAGGGGACACATGTTGATGAAGAAGAGACATGAAGAAGAGGGGACACATGTTGATGTAGAAGAGACATGGAGAAGAGGGGACACATGTTGATGTAGAAGAGACATGAAGAAGAGGGGACACATGTTGATGTAGAAGAGACATTAAGAAGAGGGGACACATGTTGATGTAGAAGAGACATGAAGAAGAGGGGACACATGTTGATGTAGAAGAGACATGAAGAAGAGGGGACACATGTTGATGTAGAAGAGACATGAAGAAGAGGGGACACATGTTGATGTAGAAGAGACATAGAAGAAAAGGGGACACATGTTGATGTAGAAGAGACATGGAGAAGAGGGGACACATGTTGATGTAGAAGAGGGGACACATGTTGATGTAGAAGAGACATAGAAGAAAAGGGGACACATGTTGATGTAGAAGAGACATGGAGAAGAGGGGACACATGTTGATGTAGAAGAGGGGACACATGTTGATGTAGAAGAGACATGAAGAAGAGGGGACACGAAAAAGTGGATTTGCATAATAGGTGACCTTTAAGGCGAGCGGCTCCAAGTCTTCTCCTGCCTCACTTCCTGTCCACGCCCCCATGACTCAAGTAGACTTAATAACCGCACTCTTCCCAGAGTCCTTGCATTAGCCGGTCCTTTTTGTTACGACCATTTCATTCATTATTCACGGAGAGAGGTTTTCAAAAGACCCAGCTCAGCATCCTCAGGCGTGACTTTAAAGACTGCAACTCTTACATCACCCCCCCCCCCCCCCCTTCCTCACCTTTCTCTCTCTTACCTCCCGTTAGATGTTCCTTTCAAAGTTATTTTTCATGCAAATCTTAATCCGACAAAGAAGGACATTGAAAGCCTTTGAGAAAGTGGAATAACAAATCTCTGCTCACTGGACACGTGTGTTCTGTTTAATATTTAATATCCCACCCCTCACGTGCATATATAATAACTTGCTTTATATTTTCTGAGAGTCCATTTTTAATTCAACATGTATATTTTCTGCTTTCTTGTTTATTTCTAGTCCATGTCTTTTTCTTCTGCTGCTGCAACTCAACACATTCCCAAATGGCGATCAATAAATACTTGTTATCTTCGTGTCTGAGAGGAACCGAGTAACGACCGAAGAAGCTCGAAATGTCCCGTTTCCTTCTCTCTCTTCCCTCGCTTTAGATTTTCCATTCAAAGTTTTTTTCATGCAAATCTGTTTTGATCTTATCCGACAAATAAGGACATTTAAAGCCGTGGATTTCGATGAAACTTGTCCGGACATTTTATAAAACCGTTAATCTAAGGAAGAAACGTCTAGTTTCCGCCCTATTTTCTCTCCGCTGCGTGAGGTCTTCTCAGAACTCCCAAAGCGTGCACTGGCATTATTACCGAGGATTGTAATGGTAGCTTGTCAGAGCTCTTGTGCTTAACATTTCTTTTGAGGGCTGAGAGCGCCATAGGAGCTCCGGAGCGGAACAACGGGCTGTAATATCTGATTGCAGCAGAGAGGCAGTGATGGCGTTGGACAAAGGGCTCAGGTTGAAAGCGCACAGCTGTGTTCCAGACTCGTAATGGCATTTTGTTTTGGTCAAGGGCTTCCAAGGGTTCTCAGTGCCCCCATTATATGCTCCCCTCGGGGAGCTGCCAGTCGACAGCAGATCGGCCCCGGCAGTCTATTTCCAAATGTTCTCTCAGCTGTGGATAACCTCGGTGCGTTCAGAGGACTTGGACATGAAGTCACTTCCAAGTTCTCCTCGTCGAGCACTCAGCAGAACATCGATGTGCATTAGGGCGGGATTTCCCTTTAAGGTTTCACAGGCTTCCCCAAAAGCAAAGTGAACAGGTCAGCAGCAGAGAGGGCAGAAGTACACACACTCAAGTAGAAGTACAGATACTCGTGTTTAAAAATACTCTGGTGAAAGTAGAAGTGCTGACTAAACTTCTTTACTCAAGTAAAAGTAAAGAGCTTTGAAGTGTGCTTCAGTAAAAAGTACCCATAGCTAGCAGCTGCTTTAAAGAGTACCTGACCTCCCTTTATAGGTATTTGTGTTCAACATGTAAGAAGTAGAAAGTACAGGTATTTGAGTTCAACATGTAAGAAGTAGAAAGTACAGGTATTTGTGTTCAATATGTAAGAAGTAGAAAGTACAGGTATTTGAGTTCAACACGTAAGAAGTAGAAAGTACAGGTATTTGGGTTCAACATGTGAGAAGTAGAAAGTACAGGTATTTGAGTTCAACATGTGAGAAGTAGAAAGTACAGGTATTTGAGTTCAACATGTAAGAAGTAGAAAGTACAGGTATTTGAGTTCAACATGTAAGAAGTAGAAAGTACAGGTATTTGAGTTCAACATGTAAGAAGTAGAAAGTACAGGTATTTGAGTTCAACATGTGAGAAGTAGAAAGTACAGGTATTTGAGTTCAACATGAGAGAAGTAGAAAGTACAGGTATTTGAGTTCAACATGTGAGAAGTAGAAAGTACAGGTATTTGGGTTCAACATGTGAGAAGTAGAAAGTACAGGTATTTGAGTTCAACATGTAAGAAGTAGTAATGGAGGATGATCGGAGGTAAATCACTTCACACGGCGTGTCAAATTGCCGCGCTGCTGTCACCCGGTTTGACTTAATTCAGATATCGGCGGCCTCTTTCAAATTGATTCTCGCCTAGCTGGAAATTATTACGCTGAGGCGGGGGTCTTGTCAATCACAAATCACTCGTTGATTTAGTGTAAACAAGCCAGGAGTGACACGGGGAGGAGGAGGAGAGTGGCATATCACCAGAACGGCAGCTCACTCCTGGTATAGATTCATCAATGAAGCGTAAATAGATATTAGTCAAAAATATCCAAGTCCTAGGGGAGGTCTTTCTGTCAATCCAAGCCCCAGATATATTTACTTTTATATCTTATAAACCAAAGGAAAGTACGACATCTCCATTTTAGAGCAGAAAAAAACCCTTTTTAGCATGAAACATTTCTAAAACAAGTCATAAATTACTAAATTAGTTGTTCTTCCTGCGTCTGAGCCATATGTCGTCAGAGGCATTACAATATATTTATCATTTTGAAAGCTGACGACCAAGCTGTGCGTTTAGCACGAGGCTCCAGAGGTCTGACATTAAATCTCCAAGGATTTCCAAACAGCCGAAACAATGCAACACATGGACAGCAGCACAACAGGAGCTGCATATCTCGCATACAGGATGACGACACACACACACACACACACACACACACACACACACACACACACACACACACACTGTGATTATGACCCTCTGACTGGGAATATAATCCCCGCACTGCATCGATGACGGGATCAGGACACTGGAGAGGAGAGGAAAGCTAAATTACGGGTGATTGGATTTCGTAAAGGTTGACGCACTAATTGAGGATTCAGAGTGGGGGGGCGGGATGATGAAGAGGAGGAAGAGGAAGAGGAGGAGGAGTTATATAGATGTCATCAACGCAAATGCCAGAATAATTTGGATTGTACGTCAGACAGATTTGAGAGGAAAGCTCCCGAGTACAAAGGCTGCGAGACTTCCAATGTGTGAAAGTCTTTGATACGGTTTCTCCCGCAGCTAATGTGAAACCAAGAGAAAGCAAACATGCAGGGTCGAAGAAGAAGAAGACAAAAACACCTGGAGATCCAACAACTTCTGTCCAAACCCTTGCAGCAAAATCACGTAACAGAAAGAGACTTCAAACCAAATCAACAACCGGTTCTTTAACGGCTTCTTTGCCCAAGCTCCACACCTCACCCGGACCCGTCCTATTCCAGTAAGTCTGTGTGTCCTACGCGTGAGAGGAACACCCCGGTTATTATCCACGTTTCATTCGAAAACAGCTCAACACCGACATGTAATTCCACTGCACGAGGAAAGAGGCTTAACTGGTGAACATCGACATATTTCATCCCGGCGAAGAAAGCTGACACAGCCAATAACTTCTGTCAAAACAAAGCGAGTGTAAATCTAGCCCCTGCAGTGCTTCCATTTGACTTCACCGTGATTTCACATCTACTTCCTTCTCTGCTCTGACGACACACACACACACACACACACAAACCCAACGACTGCAGCGTTCTCTATTTCAATCCATCAGCTATCAAGAAGACAGAGCCAGACAGAAGGCCTCAGGTGAGCGTACCTGCTTCACATCCAAACGCATGCAGCATGGATGTGTCGTACAGGTGGGAGGACAGGCCTTTAATAGCTGTGCTTGTAATGTGTTATGATCCGGGCTCGGGGAATGTGAGATGGGGGCGGCGCGTGATCGCATTCGCCGTCTCGGTTGCTTACCTTGGCAGCCACCGAGGAGCTGGGTTTCTCCAGGAGATCCCACAGTTTCTTCCGCTTGTCGGGGCAGCAGGTGTTATCAAACTCGATCTCGCCCTCTCGATCTCTCATCGTCTCCGCCTCCCTGCGGAGCTCCTCGTTCATCTGCTCCTTCTTCTGGTGGTATCGCGCCTGGCAGCAGGACTCCAGGTAGATCTCGTCGATCCCCCAGAAGTCCAACTCCTGGCCGAAGGACAGGGCGCACATCTCCTCCATCATGTGCAGCTTCCCCGTGCGGTAGAAGTTCAGGATGGAGGTGAAAGCTCCCGGGTGGCGGTCGAAGAAGTACTCGTTCTCGTTGAGGCTGTAGTCGTCGCACACCTCCATCAGGGAGTCGTGGGTGTTGCAGTCTCGAAGCTTCCCCAGGCGAGTCCTTGGTAATCGGTCCAGAGTTCGCCATAAGACCTCGTGATTCAGCCCCCCGACGTTGAGGCGAACTCTGCGAGACCTTGCTTTGATGCGGACGATATCGATGGGCTCGGGGGGAAGAGAAGAGCTGGACCTGATGCTCGAGGACTTCAACCCTGGGCCGATCTTCTCAGCCATGGTGAGGAGGGGGAGATGTGACTCGAACAAAACAAAACGATAAAAAAGTCCCAAGAATGTTGATTTATGTTGGATCCTCTTTAGGGAAGTCCCTCCATGGCTGAGGAAGCAAAGAGACAGGTTATGAGATTAGATATCCTCACTTTCCTCACACACCTGTTACTTAAAGTCAGTCGTAAAGAACAGCCGCACATCGATCCTTTCTAAGCAACAATCCATGATTTAGTTTGAACGGTCAACATGGCTGCTTTGCTTTGCTGTGTAGTGAAGCATGGAAGCCTGCTCTCGATGCAGTCCCATCGCTCAGAGAAGGGCTCAGGAAGCAATGAACCAAAATAAACCTCAACATGCATTCTCATTATTTGATTAAATTAATACATTTTAGGTCATTTTAATCACATTTCCTGACTACTGTAACCTCTTGCTCATAAAAAGCCCCGGTGAAGGGTTTTTAATTTAACGGAATGATTGATATGCCCTTTGCTCTTGGATAAGTCCTCAACATGATATAAAAAGTAGCACATTGTGGCCGGTTACCATTTGGCTTAACATCAGAGTTCAGACTGAAGATACGAGGGTTTTCTTGAATGCAACAGTTTCTACTTTGCCTGGTTCTCTGCAGCCAGCACTGGCCACTACAGAGACGGTTCCACTATGCAAATGGGACGGAGTGAGTAGGAGTGTGTTGGATTTAAAGCTGCATCGCATTAGTAATCCATTCCTCCTAACTTGTTCTGCAGTCCTATAAATCTCACAGCCTTGCAGACCTGCGATTTCTGTTCTGTAGTTTTTTTTTAATCCAACCCCGTATGGTCTCAAAACCAGCTGCACCCGCAACGCGTGAGATCCGCGACATGGCGTGTGCTCAAAGTGTCCAGAAACTGACACAGAAAAGCTGTTTCTCTCACCTTGCCGCGATAAACCACCTTTTGCATGCGAGCTCCTCTTGTTCCGTGGGGGAGGAGAGGGTCGAAAGGGAGCCGGGATCCCCCCTGGTCAAGCGGCCACTGAGGAGGAGGAGAGCAGTCCGCGGACGCCTCGCGGAGAACGCGCGTCCCACATATTTGATGAAAAACGAGACGAAAAGAGAGGAGGAGAAAGAAGAACACCGCGAATATCTCCCGCTACTGATGTCCACAGCGACAGACCCGGCGTGGCTTCTCCATCCGTGGAAGCAGTGCTGCCTGTTCCTACATCCGGAGGGTCTGAATCACTGTGCTGCAGACGCGTAAAAGGAGAGTGGAAGGAACGGGATAATCTGCAGAGTGTCCCGCTGCACACTACACGAGGAGGAGCACCCTGCGCCACATCCTCCCAATACAACACTAATGCAACTGGGCACTCCGTAACACATCCGAGTGAACCCAGGTCGTCACATTTCGACATTATAGGAAGAAATAAGAGGATAAAGTAGAAAGGTTTTAAAATGTACATTGTTACAGTGGAAAAGAGCCAGCTTACCTAAGTAGCTTGCACTAATATTTCTCTTTGCACGTCTCACTCCGTAACACATCCGAGTGAACCCA
Organism: Pseudochaenichthys georgianus; assembly: GCF_902827115.2. Classification (NCBI taxonomy): domain Eukaryota; kingdom Metazoa; phylum Chordata; class Actinopteri; order Perciformes; family Channichthyidae; genus Pseudochaenichthys; species Pseudochaenichthys georgianus. The sequence continues at coordinate 15,250 of NW_027262367.1, forward strand.
GGTCGTCACATTTCGACATTGTAGGAACAATAAGAGGATAAAGTAGAGAGGTTTTAAACGCTCACACAGAACGTGCCATTATCAGAATCAGAATCAGAATCAGGGAGACATTGTTACAGCAGAACATAGCGTAATGTAAGTGGCGTGCACTAATATTTCTTTTGCACATTCTCAAAGATATTGAAGTGACTGTTATTTTGTATATTTGATTGTCGTGTTTTTATTTCGGTCTTAAGGTGTCCCATGTTCCTTTGATGCAGTCAGAGCTTGGTAAAGCTGCATTCTCCCACTATGCTCCCTTTTTATGGAATACGCTGCAGGTAAAACTTTGTCTCGAGGCACTTCCTACTGTACATGCTTTTAAAGGTCTGCTACGGTTAGCCCTTCATGAAACATGTAGCTGTTACCTGATGCTATTGCTGATGGGATTATGCTTCTTGCCACTGCACTAATGGCCTTCTGGATTTATATTTGAATTGTATGTTTTTTTTGTTTAATGCCTTTGTTTTATGTTGAAACTTGTTGTGTGCCGTGTTGGTCAGGACTCCCTGGAAGAAGAGATCTTGTATCTCAATGGGACATTCCTGGATAAATAAAGGATAAAGAAAATGTTTAAAAAAATGTCCTTGACTGTATATACATATTGGCACACATGTTTTTACATTTGTTTTTATATTCAGGATTGTGGGAAACGGTATTCCGATCTCTCCGTCTGCAGACAAGCTGAGAGGTTGACAATAAAGTTGACTTTAACTTGAATGAATTATGATAACAAAAGTCACGCAATTTACAAATAACTCATAACTTTATCTCATATCTTAGAAAGCTTCGTAAAGCCTGGGTTTGACGAGTCGGCAGCAAATGAGATGCACACTTTGCCAACGGCGACTTTTAGCGAAATGGCCATGAAGTGTAAATGCACCAAAAGGCCTGCAGCCTTTTAAAGAAACTCTAAATACAGATAAATGATTTTCCTCCTCCTCCTCCTCCTCCTCCTCCTCCTCCTCCTCCTCCTCCACCGGTCACGTGGTCCAACAGGAGGCTCCTCACCACTTTGACAGAGCACTAGTACTCTACTTAGGAGCCATATCTAAATGCATATTGATCCCACACGCCCTGCTCTCACATCAATACCTCTAGATATTAAACTATGTATCTGTCACTATGGTTACCTGCACTGCCTCTGTGTGTGTGTGTGTGTGTGTGTGTGTGTGTGTGTGTGTGTGTGTGTTGTGTGTGTGTGTGTGTGTGTGTGTGTGTGTGTGTGTGTGTGTGTGTGTGTGTGTGTGTGTGTGTGTGTGTGTGTGTGTGTGTGTGTGTGTGTGTTCACATTTCCCCTTAGCAAAGCATTTCTGTGGCAGAAATGTGATTATACAGCGCATGTGTAATTGATTTTCTTGCCATGTTCCTTCCTTCCAGTGACAAGGGATCAATAATGCAGCATTGACTCACCGGAGCCTGTGTGTGCACGAGATCTGTGTGTGTGTGTGTGTGTGTGTGTGTGTGTGTGTGTGTGTGTGTGTGTGTGTGTGTGTGTGTGTGTGTGTGTGTGTGTGTGTGTGTGTGTGTGTGTGTGTGTGTGTGTGTGTGTGTGTGTGTGTGTGTGTGTGTGTGTGTGTGTGTGTGTGTGAGTTTAAAGGTCAAAGGCTTTGGCTCTGTCCAGATGTCACATGCGGATCTGCAGATATATGCAGATAACTCTTCTGTATATTTCAGGCTGCGACATATGGACGTGATGAATATTTGAAAGTGACGGCAGCGCTGCGTTGCGGCCTCGACCTCCCGGCCATGCACATGTGACTTAGCAAGAGGCTTAAACGCATCTAAGCAGCAGCAACCGAGATGTCCTCCGGCGTCAGAGGTCGACTTTCCGGGTTTCTCACTCATTTGGGCACTTTTTATAGTTTTGTATTCTGGAAACGTACTTTTTTTACTTTTGCTGTATTTAAATATTAATTAATTATGTCTTGTATTCTTTTATTATTCTATTGAGTTATCACCCATTACTCTATTTGACTTCCTCATTACATGCACAACATGAAGCGCACAAGTAAAACAATTTGAATAAAACGACTCAATAAGAAAATGTATTAAAGTTGGATTTGAACATTAATGGCGTTCTTTGACAGCACCGAGCGTTCGTCGAGCGTCTCCCCGACTGCTAATTGACAGATTAAATTAACGATGGGACAGAGATGACACAGCCGTTAATTGCTGGTGCTACGGAGGAATGATGAGGGGCGATTAACTGTGTCCCCGGTCGTTGCTTATGATCAAACTGGCAGCCCTCCCGTGAGTCATGGTGTGTGAGCTATGCTGGTACTAAATAATCTGCAGAGCACGGTGTGTGTGGAGTTATGTCATGTTTTGTGCAGGAGATGCTTCCAGCTCCAACACCACCTGCATGCACGAGGAGCTGGAGCTCACGTGGGCGGAATAACTCCCGCCAGCCGCTTCTGTAATTACCAGCTTTACATACAGAGATGTGTAGGCCTGCCACTAATCACTTCTGCATCAATCCATACATTGATGGGTTTATTAAATATCAGGAATTAATGAAAGTGTCCAAAGTGATGTCTTTCAGTGTCTGTGCACAACTCAAATGTATCGACTATAACGTGATGGACCAGCTAGACTCCATTACATGAATGCACAACAATATCTGTTTTCTTTTTTTGATTACTGCGGATTTTTATTCCATATTTTATATATTTTATATTTTATTCCTCCAGATCTGAGGCCATGGTTCCCAGCAGGAAACCGATGGACTGTCCCCTCCAAGTAGGGAATGAGTCCTTACCCCAAGTGAAGGAGTTCAAGTATCTCGGGGTCTTGTTCTCGAGTGAGGGATCAATGGAGCGTGAGATGGGCCGGAGAGTCGGAGCAGCGGGAGCGGTACTGCAGTCGCTTTACCGCTCCGTGTGACGAGAAGGGAGCTGAGCCGGAAGGCAAAGCTCTCTGTCTACCGGGCCGGGTTCCTTCCTCCCCTCACCTACGGTCATGAAGGATGGGTCGTGACCCAAAGAACGAGATCGCGGATACAAGCGGGCGAGATGGGTTTTCTCCGCCGGGTGGCTGGCGTCTCCCTCAGGGATAAGGTGAGGAGTTCGGTCATCAGGGAGGGACTCGGAGTTGAGCCGCTCCTCCTTCGCGTCGAAAGGAGCCAGTTGAGGTGGTTCGGGCACCTAGTTAGGATGCCACCTGGGCGCCTCCCTAGGGAGGTGTTCCAGGCACGTCCAGCTGGGAGGAGACCGAGGGGTAGACCTAGGACCAGGTGGAGGGATTATATCTCTTCGCTGGCCTGGGAGCGCCTTGGGACCCCCCAGTCAGAGCTGGGTGATGAGGGGAAAGGAACGTTTGGGGCTCTCTGCTGGAACTGATACCCCGAGACCCGACCACGGAGAAGAGGAGAAGATGGATGTTCCTTTTTATGTAAATACTGTTTTTTAACCATTTGTAATATTGTTCCAGTTCTCTATCTGTGTTTTTAATTGTTGTTTTACTTTTATGTATGCACCATGACACACTGTTGAGCTTATTACATATCAGAAATTAATGAAAGTGTCCAAGGTGATGTCTTTAAGTGTCTTCTGTTGGTGCACCACTCAAATATATCGACTATAACGTGATTTACGACAGAGAAAAGCAGCAAATCTTCACGTTTGAGAACCTGGAAGTGACTTTTCTGCATCACAACACGACTGGAAAGGAGATGGGTTGTGAAATGTCTTTGTCTCCTCACAAGTGTCCATAGAGATGTGCAAGGATCTACTTTTATTTATTTTTTAAATTCCTGTGTACACTGTGGGCATGTTTGCTTGTGTGGGATGTTGCCATAGCGACCCAAATTGTAGCATGCTGCTGCTGCAGGAACAGTGTGGAGAGGCAGCGATTGAATCGGCGGCTCCATTAACCTGTGTTCATCAGAAAGCGTCCGGCGCGCCGACGCTGTAACGGAGGACGTTTTCAACACAACATCGTGCGGGTGAAGATGCAATGACCGCCAGCTTCTCCTTCTGTGCGTTCCCATCGATCCCAGTCCCAACATGATACTTATATATAAGCGACCGGTTCATCCCACAGGCCTTAAGAAAGAACATCCGTAACATTCATCTGTTGCAACTCAGATATATCAATATTCCAATTACGTATATCGACTATTCTGCACTATTTCTATTCTATTTCATCGTATTTACTATTTTATCTGTTTTATTGTCTTGAGGTGTCCTGATGCCTCGCCGCTGACTTTCAAACACAACATCGTGCTTTTGAAGATGCAGAAAAGCCTAAATAACCTCCACCGTCTTCTTCTGTGAGTTCCCATCAATCCCAAGACGCGCTTCCCGATGCCTCGTCCCGTCGCCGCCTGCTGTCTCTCCCCTTTCCAATTTGTCACAAAACGTGTCCTCTCCATCATCCAAGCAGCACGGCGACTCCCAGCTTCGTCAGCAGAGAGGAGCGACACCATCATCTGTTCATCACGCCTTCATCACAGGCACCGACACCGAGCTGCTGGATGTATGGAGAGCGTGCTTTGAGGGGGGGGGGGGGCATTTCAAAGGTCTGAGCAGATTGAACATCCTGTTTCCTCTCATGTGTGTGAGGTGGAGAGGAGAGGGAACAGTGTGTGTGGCTACGGAGAGCTTCTGCAGGAGGGGGAGCAGAAGTCAAGTTGAATTAAATTCCAATAATAAGCATTCAATCAACGTGGGACTCCTCAGCGTCTATTAATAGAACGCCGCAATGGATTTGAATACTTCGCTGCAAAGAAAGACATGTGGGTGGGCAAGGTTAAGTGTGTGTGTGTGTGTGTGTGTGTGTGTGTGTGTGTGTGTGTGTGTGTGTGTGTGTGTGTGTGTGTGTGTGTGTGTGTGTGTGTGTGTGTGTGTGTGTGTGTGTGTGTGTGTGTGTGTGTGTGTGTGTGTGTGTCCTCTCTGCTGCCAGCTCATGGTGGTGTCCTCTCTGATGTGAAGTCGAGGAAGGCCCCTGCCTGGATGTGGGAGCAGGGCATCAGTGCAGCTCGTACTGATGTGCACTCGAGGATGTAATGAAGTACTTTAGTACACATGTACGGTTCTTATACTTCAGTGTGTCCTTGTTCTGCTAGTTTAAACTCCCGCTCGACACATCAGAGGTACATATTGTACCTTTTTACTCAAATACATTTATTTTAAAACAGTTTTTCCCGCCCTTTCTGTCCGCATGTGTTGCTCTTACATTCTTCTGATGAGCTGAAGGACGACATGTTCCTTCAGGCTTTGAGACAATTCCTTAATCTGAATAGAGTCTTCAAAGGCCTGAATGCTTTGTCTTTGTCTGTTTATTCTCTGTGTCTATTTTTAGCTTCTGGACACGTGAAGGTCCGCCCACAGCTGGGCAGTCGTGGCCTTCAGAGCCGGGTCATTAATCTGTGTCATGTCTCCATTCATCCCACCACACACACCTGTTCACCTCTGCAGCCGCCAACAAGCCTCCGAAACACACACACACACACACACACACACACGCACACACACACACACACACGCACGCACCGGATGTCCGAGGGGCTTATCTCTCTCAGTGTGTCCGACACCACAGTGCATCTTAATCCCCCCCCCCTCTCTCCCTCTGGTCCCATCCCCACCGCCATCAATCAAAGCGAGGAAACAATGCCTTTAAAAAAATCTTTAAATATAAATAAAGCCTGCTGTGTGTTTTTAATGGAGTCCACGTCTCTGCGGAGACACATGATGGATGAGCTGCTGGGAAGGTGTGCATAATACATCCAGGTCGCTTATCGAATGGTGTCGCTGTGTTTCAGTTTGTTACTGGGACCGGCTGGTCAGCGGTCCGGCAGAGTCCGGCCTGCACGTGGCTGCAGGCCGGGAGGCGCGTTGCTCTGCTTCGTGAGCGGATATATGGACTTCTTCTGCTTTTCTGTTTCCACACGTCACTGACAGGATCACCGGCGTTCTCTTGGTTTTACTTTTAGACAAGTGGGGAATAAACATTTCATAGTCCACAAAGTGTCCGTCCAACGCAAGCAAACATGAACATCATAAGATAAGACTAGACACACTTTCTAAATGTCTTATTTGTTTCTTCTTCTTCTTCTTCTTTTTCTCCTTCTTCTTCTTCTTCTTCTTCTTCTTCTTCTTCTTCTTCTTCTTCTTCTTTAGAACAAGTATATCTGTCTCATTTCTAGTCAGAACACGTCGTTACACTTGATATAAAACTATTATAATAACTTGAAGGTGGGGTCGGTAGGTTTGAGATACACTTGTTGTTATATTCCATCCCGACAGCAATGAATATCTGAAGTGCTTTGAAGCCGTGGCGCTGTAAAAAGCACGACCAATCATCTGAGCCGGCCGGCTAAAGTAACTGGATGGCCTACCTGCCTGTCAGCCTTCCATCTGGGCACACACTTATCTCGTGCCCTCATTGGTCACGTGCGCGTTCGTGTGTTGGAGGAGGGGCTCTGTGAGGAAGTGGCAGATTTTTTCCGGTTGTTTATTTTCAAATGATAGCGCACTCGAGCTGCTTTCTCCAAAATTACCTACCCCACCTTTAAGTCTTGTTTTTAGACAAGGCATCCTTTGAAGTCAAAGTCTCTTAAAAACATCTTATTTTATAGGAAAATCTCCACGAACTAACATCAGAAAGCTGAACATGGCTTTTTTTGTTACAAATTCTCTAATTCTTGTCAAATATAGTTCAACATAATATCTCAATTATCTAATGATCCCGTCTTTACTTCATTGAACTTGTTCCACTGGCAGATGTCTTCACTTATTAAAAGCGTAAACACCTTGTTTTTGTCCCGGTGCATCTGGACTCGACCTCTCTTTCTCTTCTGCATGTTGAGCAAGCACAGCCGGTTGCTCCCCTCGCAGCACAGCCTCAGTGTAACCTCCACACTTCAGAAGTCTGCACCAAACTCATCAGCATTCACCCGTGAGAACGATGCCCGCCGCGCGGACAAGATGCTCAGCGCCGCACCTTGACCCAGAAGTGCTCGTGGCAGCACGATAATGTGAATATAATGCACTCTCTAATTGCCGTGGAAACATCCAGGTTGGCAACGTGGCCCGTTACTGCTGTCAGGAGGCGTCCTCTGAGAGGAGGCGCGCGTGCTCAGGGCAGGTGTGCCACCGCCAGAGTGGTGTTCGCTGAAATGAGAGACAGGAGCTCAGGGCGCGCGGGGTGAATAGCAATGAAGTCACGCGGCAGCTGCGATATTACCGGCTCCACTCAGTCTGAATGTGACGAGGGCCTTTTCTCTCTCAAAAACACAACACTCAAAGAGGCCGCACGCGGAAGACAGGCTGTTGCACTCTGTGCTTCACGGCAGCACTTATCTCGGTTAACAACAACACTTTAATTCTGTTTTCCACCAAAACAGAACGAAGAGGAAAACAAGCTTCAAATAGCCAGCAGACAGGGGCGCCGTAAGGGGGTGAACAGTTAGGATGATTCTAAGGGCCCGTGACTGACAGGGGCCCCAACAAATGTTAGAACATTAAGAAACAATGTTTAAGTAACCTTTCATCAATCATCAATAAGTAACATTAATATAACGTCATATTGATGATGTATTCACTAAACTTATGATTCATTTAACTTATTTTCTTCCAAAAGTTAATTATCCAAAACATCGAACACCCCCCTCTATTTACATGTAATGGTTTGGTCCTGCCTCCAAACGGGTGTGGTTAGCATTGTGCTTGGTTGCCAGCAGATGAGTTTTGTGTTTTACGATGATCAACAAAGTAAAATAGAAGGAGTCTGTCGGCTTTGAGAAGAATGTATTAATTGTATGTTAATAAACTAATAAGTACAAGTCCTTGCTGATTTGATATGGATTCACTTCAATGCACGTCACGTAGCAGCTGGAGGAGATAATATCAAGACTTCTGATAGTTATCTATCCCGGAAACTAATTCCCATTAAAGCTACATTTTCACTCGAGTCTGATTTCATTAGCGTTTCCACCGTCTTGCCTCGTTAACAGAACAAGTGTTATCGACACGAGGCCTAATCTATGCAGATGGTCTCGTGCCGATGTAGCACGAGTCACAGAGTCGCATTGATACCGTTGTCGGTGTTGTAATTGGGTCCACAGGTAGTGTCGCGGAGCCCTTCTGCAAAATAATGTAAAAGATGAATCATTCGGACAGGAAACCAAAGCTTCTCCTGGGAGGGATATCGTGACTGGGAAGTCTTCCTCCTCTCGCAAATGAAAATGGAAAAGAAGAAGACGAGGGAGGACTATTTAAATCGCCGTAATGCTGACCGTGTTTCCATCTGGGCAGGTCTCGAAGGTCTTTTTTTAAACGTGTTTTCCTCACCTGGGTTCCGTTTTCATCCTATTTGCTCGCGCTGCAGCCGTGCTTAATTCAGTTGATTTATGTCTCTGTGTCGCGCTGCTGACGAATAGGGGGAACTATTAGTGTGTGTGGACGTACGCTGTCTGAGTCGAGGTCAGCGTGCAGCAGGTGTGGTTTCCTCGATGTTTACTCGCTGACACACACCGAGCAGATCGAGCAACAACGAGACGCGTCTGAGCTGTAAGTACTGACATCCAATCCTCTCCAAATCTCTGAGTGTGTGTGTGTGTGTGTGTGTGTGTGCGTGTGTGTGTGTGTGTGTGTGTGTGTGTGTGTGTGTGTGTGTGTGTGTGTGTGTGTGCGTGTGTGTGTGTGTGTGTGTGTGTGTGTGTGTGTGTGTGTGTGTGTGTGTGTGTGTGTGTGTGTGAGTGAGAGAGATAACCTTGGCTATGTGCATCAACCAATCCGTCAAGTCATCCAACCCGACGTACACATTTGAGATGTTCAATCATACGATATAATTTCCTCTCGCTCGAGTCCTTCAAGGTCGCACGTATCGGACTTTAAGGATGATGCTAACTGCGGCTCATGTCAAGGTGTCTGATGCACGCTCTCTGGAAGCTCTTTTAATTTAAAGAGGTCACTGGAGCTGATCTTTCATCCTGTCCTTGGCGGTGGGAGATCCCCTGGAAGAGTCCCTCGGCGATTGACCCAAACCGGCGTAATGGAACATTCAGGACTGAGGACTAAGTGTCCGATGTGCTGCATGTCAACCTCACACTGAATATACAGGAAGTGGGCGTGGTCATTGTAACACCATCCATTTATCTGTGGTCTACACATTGAAGCCTTGAGTTTTTTTTTTTTTTTAAACCAGAAGTGACATATAATTGTGGGTTGAAGTACAACTGAACACTGACATGTCAGAGGTAGTGGAGCTGAATGGACCAGAAACCATACAATATAATGAAGGCAAGTATAAAATGAGAAGTTACAAGACTATTCACAGAGACAAGACACAGCTGGAAAAAGACACAAGTGAACACAATCAGACAGGAAGTAAAAGAAGACAAAACATAATACAAATAAAATCGTCATGAAACTGAATTATACATTTTCAGGCAACCAAAAGAATGAACTCTCAAGATGTGTAAACACACTGTACCCCGATCCTAAGCAAACCATTGTATCGTCTATTTCCCTCCAAACGGGACCCTAATTTACTGAATGAACATCATGCTGTATCGATCAGACTTGACACGACAGATAGACACAGTAAACTCATCGGGAAAATATTTACTGATGTAATAAATCAAGAGAGAAGTCGGAACATTTTCTCATAGACTTCTCTGCACTTGTTGTTGAACCAGAGATGTCGCCCCCTGCTGGAAATTCGAGAGAATGCAGGTTTAAGAAACTTAACTTATCTCACCCAGAAGTTTCAGCTTGATTTAAATGTATGTAAACAACAACAACAAATAACATGATAAGACCCATGAGAGGCTTTATACCAGGGGTGTCAAACTCAATTTCATCGTGGGCCACATTGGCATTATAGTTGCACTCAAAGGGCCGGTTTTAACTATATAAATATACATATATAAATGCATAATATACATGAAATAATGTATTATATATTATTGCCTCTGCATTGGATTATTATTGGATAGGGTAATAATTACATCTGAAAGCAGAAGTCTAGGGCAAATAATTGCAATTGTGGGACAATTGTGGGACATATAGTTTAAGGGCAACATGCTTCTGTAAAATAAGATAAGATAAGATGGAACTTTATTAATCCCCGTGGGGAAATTCAGTGCTTTAACAGCAAAAGGGTAAGATTGAAAAACAGGAGAGCACAGATTAATACAATTAAGGATAAATCAAAGATAAAAAAAGATAACTATAAAATAAGAAATGAATTAAAATGAACATATATAGATATACTGTAAAGTAGCATGTAACCGTATAATAAACGTATTATATTCTTTGCAAGCTCTTGCGGGCCACATAAAATGAAGTCGCGGGCCGGATTTGGCCCCCGGGCCTTGAGTTTGACACCCCTGCTTTATACCATCGAAAAAACGGACGAGACATTTCATCGAATGATATGTTTAATCAAATGACCCCACAGCCAGTTTGGGGGCTGGGCAGTATCACGGTATTGGGGTAAAGGTGGGTTGACGGCCAAGGACTTGATTCCTACCTCAGGTCCTTGGAGGGACATCAAGTCCAGTTTACCTTTAAAAGAAAAGCATCACTTTGGGCGAAAGTCCCAGATGGATTCTTTAGGGTATTTTCTTTATCTGTTTATTAATGGCTTCTTCTTCTTCTTCAGGTGTTTTATATATCGACCCTGACTCCAGAGGATGCTTTTGCTTTCGTCCTTGTGCTTCGTTTCCCAATGTTTTTAGATTCCAGAAGTTGGAATATGGTGCATATATTTCCGTCAGTAACCGAGCCTTACACTTGTAGAAGATTACTTTTCTTTCAGCTGTTATTAAAGGAACGGCCCACAGGACGAGTTGCAGGGAGTTATAAACCTTCTCACTACTAAAAGTTAATTCAATCACAAGAAGCCTTTGGGCGAGCTGGACTTCCAAGTGTCTTTTCCAAATGCTTTTACCTTCCCAACACTAATGGCTCCACTCCAGGTCAAACCTCTGATTACACGAAGTCATGTTTCATGCTGTGGACTTTACATTTATAATATATACCCTGAAGGCTTAGGATAGATGCACCGGCTCGCAGAGTTGTTATCTCTTCGTCTGTACGTCGAGACTTTTACACACCGTTCTTTATGGCTCCTTTCTTCAATACACTTACCATCAGTAGGAGTCAATAAGGCTTCTCCTGCCGCCGGTGTACATCTGAGACGGGCCTCTTAAGGGTTCTCCGTCTTTCTTTTATTTTCGTTCTCACATCCTGCCTTTTTATAAACCGTAAAATGTGAATACAATTAGAGTAAGACACACATTGTTCACGAGCCAAGCCTTTCATTGCTTAGCTTTAAGATGATGTAATGGCATCATGGCACTGTCTCCCCGTTGAGCTTCATTAGCCACATTTTTCACTTTTCAATGTATAAAAGATATTCTTAAACTCAGCTCCTATAAATGTGTGAAATCAAGTGAGTGTCCAAAATAACGTCAGGGCCTTACCGACAAAAATGTCCCCATTGATTCCCATTAAAACCACACATTTTGATCCCCTGGGCGTCACCCCATGACATCCTGCTTTGTATTAATAATAATAATAATATATTTTATTTCTATAGCGCTTTTCTTGAACCCAAAGACGCTTTACATTTGGGAGGGAGGGTCGACAAACAAACAAACAAAAACAAAGAAAAAAAGAAAATAGAAAAGCAGTCAGGAGGAAGTTGGTTGAGAGGGGGCGGGGCTTATGGATTCAGAGTTGAAGAGGTGGGTTTTGAGGCGGGGCTGGAACAGGGTGAGGGACTCAGACTCACGGAGGTCTTGGGGGAGGGGGTTCCAGAGCTTCGGGGCTGCCACAGAGAAGGCTCTGTCCCCGAAGCTTCGGAGTCTGGCCTTTGGGGATGGAAAGCAAACCGGCTGAGGTGGATCTGAGGGACCGGGGGGGGGTTGGTACCTATGTTTCAAATGTATTATCTTTTCAATTTCCACACGGCATCTATCGCACGTCTGTCCGTCCTGGGAGAGGGATCCTCCTCTGCTGCTCTCCTTGAGGTTTCTCCCATGTTCCCTTTAAACTGTGGGGTTTCTCCGGAAGTTTTTCCTTGTACGATGTGAGGGTCTTAGGACAGAGGGTCTAAGGACAGAGGGTCTAAGGACAGAGGGTCTGAGGACAGAGGGTCTAAGGACAGAGGGTCTGAGGACAGAGGGTCTGAGGACAGAGGGTCTAAGGACAGAGGGTCTGAGGACAGAGGGTCTAAGGACAGAGGGTCTGAGGACAGAGGGTCTAAGGACATAGGGTCTAAGGACAGAGGGTCTAAGGACAGAGGGTCTGAGGACAGAGGGTCTGAGGACAGAGGGTCTGAGGACAGAGGGTCTGAGGACAGAGGGTCTGAGGACAGAGGGTCTAAGGACAGAGGGTCTGAGGACAGAGGGTCTGAGGACAGAGGGTCTGAGGACAGAGGGTCTGAGGACAGAGGGTCTGAGGACAGAGGGTGTGGTATTGTCATACTGATATTCTGAACAAACTGTGAAGTCCACTGAGACAAATGTAACATTTGTGATATTGGGCTATAAATAAACATTGATTGATTGATTGATTGATTGATTGATTGATTGATTGATTGATTGATTGACTGATTGACGGTAGAGGGTGAGGAGGTCAGTGAGGGGGGGGGGGGGGCAGATGGTGGAGGGCTTTGAAAGTGAGGACCAGGAGTTTGTAGTGGGTGCGGTGAGAAACGGGGAGCCAGTGGAGTCCTTTGAGGACCGGGTGACGTGATGCCATGACTTGGTGTGGGGGAGGAGTCTGGCGGCTGCGCTCTGGACCCGCTGGAGTCCACTGAGGGACGTGGAGCTGGTGCCGTAGAGGAGGGAGTCGAGGCGGGAGGAGATGAAGGCGGGTGGGAGAGGGAGGGGGTTTGGCGATATTGCGGAGGTGGGAAAATGAGGTTTTTACAACATGACGGATGTGGGGCTCGAGGGAGAGGTCAAACATCACGCCACGGTTGCCAGGTGCCTGGGTGGGGGGGACGGGGCCATCGATGGTGGCTGTCAGGTTGGGGTTTTGCTGAGGGTGGATTTGGAGCCGATGAGGAGGAGTTCAGTTTCATTGCTGTTGAGTTTGAAATTATATTTGATTTATTTAATTATATTTGAATGATATCAGCTTTACGGGTGATATTGGACTTCAACACATTCCACCAGATGAGGCAGTTTTCCCGAGTCTGTCCAATGCATTCAATTGATCTGGTTTTCTGCACAAATAATAAAAATGCATCGCAGCACATGTTGAGCAATCCTCCTACATTTAGAAAACTGAAAATAAAGACATCTAGTTTTATTTTGGTTGCAGCTTACTTTCATGTTTGTTGCAATCGCATTTTCTTGTGAAATCGTCATAATTAGCATTTCAATTCTTCGTTATCTCCAAAAAAAACATGTTTTGTGACTTCGACTTCTGCCTCAAAATCTAATCCATGTTCGTGACAAATATAGAGAAATGCGTTTCCCCGAAACCTTGACTAATGGATCCTTCATCCTCGTCTTTGATGTGTTGTGAAAATACATTTCGCTTTGTGTCTTCTAAGACTTCAGAGCAGCGTTCGTAAAGTTCAAACAAGGGATGGAAACTCTTTCAACCCTCTGATGAAGCAGACAGATCCCGAGTCTCCCTCCTCTTCCTCCTCTCCTTCCTCATCCATCATGTATGTGAACACGCCCTCTAACCGGTCCGGGCGCTTGTCCGAAGAGCCGAGTCGTGATGAGAAGTATCAAAATGAGTTATCGCTGTCACCATAAAGAGAACCCCCGAGGACGGATCACAGTCACGGACGGCTGCTCCGCATTAACCTTCCTCTGAGGACCGGGCTCTCTCGCTCCAAGAACACACGCTGGGCTCTAAGCGGGCAGATGCACGGCGAAAAATGGAAATCTTGCCCAGTATACGTGTCTAACATCTAGTCAGAATGTGTCTCTCCACCTGATGCAAGACACAATATCTTCAGACGTGACACGGCAGTGAGATATCGCGTCTTGTTCAGTCAAAACATCTGATTTTGAGTTGTAACTCAGATGAAACACATATTTAATGGAAAACTAACATCAGAAAACAGAACTCTTTTGAGTATTAGCGGCTTATATTATAACTAGGGGTGTAACGGTTCACAGAAGTCACGGTTCGGTACGACAAGAAAAAGCAAATAAAAGTTCCAAATGCGTAATTCCAGGTTTGTTGTTATTTACTTTTGAACAGTAGTGCAAGTTTCAGTTTAAAAATAAGGAACTCTGACATTTTTAATAATTAACTGTATTAAACAGTTAAAAACAAACCACACACACTCAGATGGCCATAGTATCTATAATGGCTGATGTCAAACTAAAAGGTTTCATCAAGCTGTAAAACTAAAAAGAATGTCTTACATCATAAATAATAAGAAAGTGTTTCCAGAGCGCAAAGTCGGTGAAAAACATTATGCCAAAAGCTTCCGTTATTTATGTTGGTCTCTCGGCTCTCATGTCTCCTGGCTTCTTAGAAACAGCGGGGATCAGCTGTTGTCTTTCGCCGGGCTCCGTGATTGGCTAATCTGGGTGATGCCTTCTGATGTGATTTAGCATGTTTGGCGCGTGTTCCATTAGCATACCGCACCGCTATCGAACAACGCCGACACACCGTCCTCGTCCGATCCACCACTCGCCCACTTCATCGTTATTGTCGTCCACAGGGAACCCGACATGTTCCCACAGCTGATCTAAAAGAAGCAGGTGGGTTCTAGCTCCTGAGTGTTATCTGAAATCGCCATACTAACTTCTTCTTCTTGTATTTTGTTCGTTTTGTTGTTGGCTGCAGTCGGATAGTTTAAAAATCAGCTCCTAAGTTCTAACCCTATCGTCTATTCCTTGACCTCTGAGTGAAACGTCACGGGGTTAAGGGATAGTGGATAGGAGAATTCAAAAGGACTTAGGAGAAGAGACTGCGGTACTTTAGAGAATCCGAATGCACTTTCACTTTCCGACGTGTTTATGATGCGCCAGCGGACGTCATTGTGTGCGTCTGCTGCTGTGGGGTAACCATGGAAACTACAGTTTTCTATACAGCGGACTACAACATGGATGTTTAATAAGAACGAGGGACTCCTGTGAACTCCTCTAGAGACTCTGCACCGTGCTCTGATGCTGCTTTGCTTTATGAACGTGGACAACAGAGAAACAGATTCTTCAGGACCAAAGTTGGAATTGAAATAAAAAAGGAAAGTGAAACTTATGCTCGTCCCCCTCTCCCTCCGGTCCACGTTAATACCAATGATCCCAATACGTATGATTGTATGAACTAAAGGTCTTAAAATCAATACAGATGTATTTATTATAAACGTTAGTCCTTAACATCTATCACTGTGTATATCACCATTCAAACATCTTTTAGAAGTTGAACAAACTCCACACAGCTCAGTGAAGACTGAAATGTTGACTTTATTTGATAATTTCAGTGAAAACTAACGTTCATATTTCTCTTTTTGATTATAATACTGATGAACGTTCAGATCAAAGCACTTTGCAACTTACCACCTATGTTTTAAAATGCTTAATAAGCACCGTAACTTTCATGATATCATTTCTCCGTCATAATCGGTTGTTTCCGTGAACGGCCGACTGTTGAGTGACGGCAAATGCTGCGACCGCAAGGCATTGTGGGGCAGCATTTTCGCTTCTCCTGTCAATAGAGTCTGTCTGCAGACCGCAGCAAGGAGGCGTTTCCTATAGGGGCGTTTCCTATAGGGGCGTTTCCTATAGGGCGGTTCCTATAGGGCGTTTCCTATAGGGGCGTTTCCTATAGGGGCGTTTCCTATAGGGCGGTTCCTATAGGGGCGGTTCCTATAGGGGCGGTTTCTATAGGGGCGGTTCCTATAGGGGCGTTTCCTATAGTGAACGACGGGAGCCGGCTCTCGCCCGCGAACGAGACGTTTTTTGTTTTGTTTTTGCGGAGGGATCTAGATCGGCATGAAGGCACATCATGCAATGTGCAATGTGGACATTATCCCGCTTATTACACATGGCCACATTCTCAACAAAGTAACGACATGACTCCCAATAATAATTGAAATGCTTTTATGGATTTAGAAAAAGATTTTATTGATTTAAAAAATAGTTTTTTGTATTGATTTAAATTGACATGCATCCGCTAAGAAAAGTAGTCCGTTGTTACCGTTTGAACTAACGTAACAACGGCAGGAACTGCTTCTATAGTGTTTTTGAGGAGCTTTTTGATTACAGATTTGAAAACATCGTTGCTTGCTTTAAAAGTAGCACAATTCATTATGTCAAACCTTGAAAGATATCCCTGCCCTAATGCCCTATGTCTGGACCGCTGCGTAAAAAGGAGGGTTTCTGACCCATTACTTCTCTTCCTACTTTTTGTCCCCCTCTTCTCCCCGCTGCAGCCTAGCAGTTGATCTCAAAGCACGCTCCCCTCTCCTGCAGGGAGAAAAACTATATTTATATACTTTATATAGGTTGATACAGTAGCCCCTTTTTTAAATAGTTTTTATAGGTGTTGCTATCTGTTTTGTGTAGCGTGGTTCTACAAGCAAGTCAATGCATTCATTGGGTGGTATCAGAGTTACACGGGTCTGTGAATGCAATGAAAACAATTGGCCACAGCAAATAATTTATATTAAACATGTAATTTTTACTTTTGAATACTTTAGTACAAAGGATGTCTTGAATAATTTAAGTGATATATGTGTACACATATAAATCATTAGTCAAAACAGCGCTACATTTGATTTAATTAAAATGTATAATATGTGGTAAACTGAAGAGCCCTTTGGGAGCCGAAAGAGCCGGCTCTTCTTGGTGAGCCAAATGATCCGGCTCAGCAAGAAGAGCCGGAATTCCCATCACGAGAACGATGACTTCTTCTGCGAGGATTTATAAAAGCAGCTGGATAAAAAAAGTTAGGAAACGCCCCTATAGGAAACGC
>NW_027262368.1:0-2500 GCF_902827115.2 Pseudochaenichthys georgianus
CCTGCTGCGGGTTGAGATCCAGAGGAACTCCTCGCGCGCTCCGGTTCTCCTGCAGTACCACGACTCCTCTAGTGGGCTTCAGGAGGAGCAGGGGGGGGAGCTGAGCCTGGAAGAGCTAATGGGGGAGGAAGAGGAGGAGGAAGAGGAGGAGATGACCCTGGAGATGTTCGACAACAGCTCCGTGCAGGTGAGGAGAAACAACAAGGACCCCCGCTGACTCCCGCTGACCCCCTACTGACCCCTGCTAACCCCTACTGACCCCTGCTAACCCCTACTGACCCCTACTGACCCCTACTGACCCCTACTGACCCCTACTGACCCCTACTGACCCCTACTGACCCCTGCTGACCCCTGCTGACCCCCGCTGACTCCTATGACCCCTGCTGACCCCTACTGACCCCTGCTAACCCCTGCTGACCCCTGCTGACCCCTGCTGACCCCTACTGACTCCTGCTGACTCCTGCTGACTCCGGCTGACTCCTGCTGACCCCTGCTGACCCCGCTGACCCCCACTGACCCCCACTGACCCCCGCTGACTCCCGCTGACTCCCGGCTGACTCCCGCTGACCCCGGCTGACTCCCGCTGACCCCGGCTGACTCCTGCTGACCCCGGCTGACTCCTGCTGACCCCGGCTGACCCCCGCTGACCCCCGCTGACCCCCGCTGACCCCCACTGACTCCCGCTGACCCCTGCTGACCCCGGCTGACCCCTACTGAATCTGAACCTGAGCGCTACTGCTTATAACGTTGTTCTCTTCTCCCTACTCGTCACCATGACCTGTTATTGATCTCGGCCCGGTTCTCGGTTCCAAATAGAAACCAGTTGTATTAGCCGGCTGCGGTGGAAACAGGAAGAACTGGTTCCTAATTGACTCTGGACTGACCCTTGAACCAGGGACCTACTCTAACGACTCTTGTTGTGATCACTTCCTCTGCAGTTCGATCTGGACATGGAGCCTCGCCTGAAGCCCTCTATGATTGGAGGAGGAGTGAGAGGAAGAAGAGGAGGAGGAGTGAACGACAGTCAGGACGTCTCTTTCAGTCAGACCACTAAAGGTATGCAGCCGCTGCAGGAGGTGTCTGAGCTGGAGATGTTGACCAGAGCAGGTAAACCCTCCTCCCCCTCTCCTCTTCATCCTCCTCTTCATCCTCCTCCTCTTCCTCACACTCTCCTCCTCCTACTGGACAGAATCACCTCCAGACTTTTCTTTAGTTGTTTCCTATGGAGGTTGATCTGTCTTAATATTCAAAGTCAACTTTATTGTCAATCTTTCAGTTTGTGTGTACAGACAGAGAAAACAAATATAAAGATATGTATATCCTATATATACACATTTATACATATGCACACATTAAGACATCAATAAAAGCACAACAATCAATATATACAAAATAACAGTGACTTTAATATCTTTGGGAAATGTACATTATTGATAATTTAAGATTAATAACCCCCCAGTGACGCCAGTAGATTTTCCTGTGGTACCGGCGAAATATCTCTGTGTTTAAAAGCAGATCCATGAACACAGACTTCAGATCAATAAACTTGATTAACAAATGTCTGGAAAGTTGTAAATGTTAGAAGGATATCCACACATGCCTTTTGTTTATTAGTAAATCCATTTTAGTATTCACAGATTTCCTTTTTAATTTCTTGATTAGTTTAGCAGATTATTTTTATGTTTGCACAGGTGATTTACATTCACAGATTACACATTTACACACAGATAATCGATCTGTTCGCACATATCACTGAGACAGATCCACCTCCATAGCTTTCCATCAGTTGTTTGTAAAGAGGGGTTTCTCCTCCTCGGCAGCAGGGGGCAGCAGAGGCTCTTTAACAACAACAATAATACATTTCATTTATAGAGAGGCGAAGTCCCGCCCGTCTACTTCCGCCCCATGGGACCTTATTTCTGAAAAAGCATGTATTGAAGTTTCTATCCCGTTTGAATTGTGCCACGAGTTACACACATGATGTTTGTCAATTTAAAAGATAATTTCCGTGTCAAAAAAGTCTCAGTTTGTCGTAAAACTGTTGAAATATAAGACTATGAAAAATACGCAACTAGAAAGACTACAAATCCCAGAGTCCCGGTCCCGCATGCTGGCTCTCAGGAACCGACTCACTCCCCTTGTGTGTGCACAGCTCTCAACGCGCCCAGACTCGGAGTGATTTCACCTCTTTTAATACTTTCCGCCTCGTTCTGAGAGAAATGGTAAATGGACTGTACTTATATTGCGCTTTATCCAGTCCTTAAGACCCCTCAAAGCGCTTTACATACTACATGCCTTTCACCCATTCATACAGAGCAGTGTACCTAACTCTAGGACCTAACATTCACACACCGTTGGCCATCGGGAGCAACTCAGGGTTAAGTATCTTGCCCAAGGATACATCGACATGTTGGCTGCATGGGCTGGGATCGAACCCACAACCTTCTGGCTGAAAGACGACCGCACTCCCTCGCAGCCACAGTCGCCCAGCAAGAAGTGA
>NW_027262368.1:7500-32156 GCF_902827115.2 Pseudochaenichthys georgianus
TGTTGACCCGCCGAACATCGTTCTGCACAGACCGCAGGAGGAGGCCTGGTGATTAGCATTTTGCAAATTAAGCTTCACGAAGGCCTCCAGGACTGTTCTATATTTAACCGGCTGGTTTCAGACGCCGGAGGACAGCCTTCGAAATGCTGACAACTGGATTGTTGTATATCCGTTAGGCTGTTTTCAGCACACTGTGTTCATTAGTGATTAGTTACACGAACAATTAATCAGAAACAGGAACAGGTTTATTACCAGGAAGGTTGACACGTACGAGGAATTTGACGATACATACAATCCACTAAAGCAGTCAGGTTGTGAACCCGTAGGTTTAAACACATGATAGATGGATAGATTTATACATTTCTTTATTGTCACAGCGAAATTCCAAGCATTCCCGATGGTGCAATCGCACATAACTGACAGTATAAGTATCATGTTGACAATACAAGCTAAAACTCTGACTATATAATGTATAAAGTGACTATAATATGTTCCCGTCTTTGCATTTTGAAACGTGTTCGATACGTTTTGACTGTAGACGAAGAATCACCTTTAAAACAATCCCAGGATTCTCGTGTGCGGATGTCCCGTAGTAGTTGAACTGATTACTTGCGTTGATCCAGAATGTTGTTGTTTATTGATCTGTTGTGTTCCTCTCTCCTCAGTGGACCTTCTTCAGATGCTGGAGATGAACATGACCATCGCCTTCCCAGCAGCCCCTCTGCTCACCGTCATCCTGGCCCTCGTCGGTAAGTCCACATCCGTGAAATCAATCCTGCATTCATTTCCTGAGTGGAGGCAGTGGTCTTATCGTGCGTAGAGGAAGTCATACACTGAGGTCGACGCCGTCAGGTTCTGATTTCAGTTCAAGATTAAAGGCTTTTATTGTCCTTTGTACTTAGCTACAGTGTCGTTATGACAACGCAAATCTGAGGTCACAGGCTCCTCCAACAGAGCAACACAGATAAGCAGAAAAAATAGTGCAAGTCAATACAAATAAAATAGAATATAAATAGTGCAATAAGAGTCTATACAAGTGATTGGAATATGATATATTAGATCAAGCATTTCTAAGTAGTAGCCAGATGAACGTTATGGAAGTTCAGGTGTTAGCAGTCTTGTTGCCTGGGGGATGAAGCGGCAGCAGACAGAACAGTGTATGGCTGGGGTGATGGGGGTCTTTCGTAATCTTGAGGGCTTTCTTCCTGAGCCGCTGGGAGTAGAGGTCCTCCATGGAGGGCAGCTCCGTCCTGGTGACGTGCTGTTAAGATAGTTGAGATATAGCAATGAACATGTAAGTCACAGGCTCTTCCAACAAGGCAACATGAATGTATATCGGACAAATACATCAATTACAATATGTATTCAATGCAAGAGAATGTTTTGAGATGTGCAATGTACAGAATAAAATGGAGCAAGAAGAGGTGGTTAGTCATGTCTGGTCGGAGGTTTTCATGACCAGATTTGAGGGCAGTCATGTCCATGCGAGTGGAGGAAGTTATAGTCCATGTAGAGGAACTTACATCCAGAGTGTAGTTACTCATGTTCCAGATGAAGGTGGTGAAGGTGGTCAAGGTGGCTGTGAAGGTGGTCAAGGTGGTTGTGAAGGTGGTTGTCAAGGTGGTTGTGAAGGTGGTTGTTAAGGTGGTTGTCAAGGTGGTCAAGGTGGTTGTGAAGGTGGTGGTTGTGAAGGTGGTCAAGGTGGTGGTCAAGGTGGTTGTGAAGGTGGTTGTCAAGGTGGTTGTGAAGGTGGTAAAGGTGGTTGTTAAGGTGGTGGTCAAGGTGGTTGTGAAGGTGGTTGTTAAGGTGGTTGTCAAGGTGGTAAAGGTGGTGGTTGTCAAGGTGGTTGTGAAGGTGGTCAAGGTGGTTGTGAAGGTGGTTGTCAAGGTGGTTGTGAAGGTGGTTGTCAAGGTGGTTGTCAAGGTGGTTGTGAAGGTGGTTGTCAAGGTGGTTGTTAAGGTGGTTGTGAAGGTGGTTGTTAAGGTGGTTGTCAAGGTGGTTGTGAAGGTGGTTGTGAAGGTGGTCAAGGTGGTTGTGAAGGTGGTTGTCAAGGTGGTTGTCAAGGTGGTTGTGAAGGTGGTAGTCAAGGTGGCTGTGAAGGTGGTAAAGGTGGTTGTTAAGGTGGTTGTCAAGGTGGTTGTGAAGGTGGTTGTGAAGGTGGTCAAGGTGGTTGTGAAGGTGGTTGTCAAGGTGGTTGTCAAGGTGGTTGTGAAGGTGGTAAAGGTGGTTGTGAAGGTGGTTGTCAAGGTGGTTGTCAAGGTGGTTGTGAAGGTGGTCAAGGTGGTTGTGAAGGTAGTCAAGGTGGTTGTGAAGGTAGTCAAGGTGGCTGTCAAGGTGGTTGTGAAGGTGGTTGTCAAGGTGGTTGTGAAGGTGGTTGTCAAGGTGGTCAAGGTGGTTGTGAAGGTGGCTGTGAAGGTGGCTGTGAAGGTGGCTGTGAAGGTGGTTGTGAAGGTGGCTGTGAAGGTGGTTGTCAAGGTGGTTGTGAAGGTGGTTGTCAAGGTGGCGAAGGTGGTTGTGAAGGTGGCTGTGAAGGTGGTTGTGAAGGTGGTGAAGGTGGCTGTGAAGGTGGTTGTGAAGGTGGTGAAGGTGGCTGTGAAGGTGGTTGTGAAGGTGGTGAAGGTGGCTGTGAAGGTGGTGGTGAAGGTGGTTGTGAAGGTGGCTGTGAAGGTGGTTGTGAAGGTGGCTGTGAAGGTGGTGGTGAAGGTGGTCAAGGTGGTGAAGGTGGCTGTGAAGGTGGCTGTGAAGGTGGCTGTGAAGGTGGCCACTGAAAGCAAGGTTTATTATCGGGAGATTAAAAAAATGGATTCCTGTCATCAGACGTTGTCCTCTTCAAGTCTCCAAGTTCAAATCTGAAGCCCGTGATTGATTGGCTGTTTAGTGAAATCCTAACCTGCTGATGTCACTTCCTGTCTTCAGGCATGGAGGCCATCATGTCCGAGTTCTTCAACGACACGACGACGGCTTTCTACATCATCCTCATCGTCTGGTTGGCCGATCAGTACGACGCCATCTGCTGCCACACGAACACCAGCAAGCGCCATTGGCTGAGGTCAGTCACGTGACCAACCACACAGGCATGACACTGTGTAATCATAACTGGGTGTTTACGGTTTATTTATTTGATTTGTTATTTTATCTTTTCTTTTTTTTGTGATCACATTTTTATTGAGATTAATACACATGTACAACCAAAAGCACAACTCTTTTGATTTTTTTGGACAATAAGACGAGAGCAGTTAATTACAAAATATACAGAATAAATATAATAATAATACATTATATTTATATAGCGTTTTTCTGCAACTCAAAGACGCTTTACAGGATGAGGGAGGGTGGACAAACAGAAAAGGCAGTCAAGAGGAAGTTGATTGAGGGGGGGGGGGCTTATGGGTAGACAGAGATGGGTTTTGAGGCGGGACTGGAAGACTGTGAGGGACTCAGAGTCACGGAGGTCTTGAGGGAGGGACCTCCAGAGCCTAGGAGCTGCCACGGAGAAGGCTCTGTCCCCAAAGCTGCAGAGTGTGGATGTGGGAATGGATAGGAGTCCGGCTGCGGGGGGTCTGAGGGGCCGTGGGGGGTCTGAGGGACCGTGGGGGTTGATAGGTTTGTGAGATTTGGGGGGGGGGGCCAGATGGTGGAGGGCTTTGTGGGTGAGGACCAGCATTATGTAATTGATGTAAGCTAAAAATAATAACAATACTACAGACAAACAGAAATAAAATAAAAACTAATAAACCCAACCCTCTCTCCATACACACACACACACACGCACGCACGCACGCACGCACGCACGCACGCACACACACACGCACACGCACACGCACGCACACACAGACAGAGATGCACACACACACACAGACACACACACACACACACACACACACACACACACACACACACACACACACACACGCACACACGCACACACAGACAGAGATGCACACACACACACAGACACACACACACACACACACACACACACACACACACACACACACACACACACACACACACACACACACACACACACACACACAGAGACAGACACACATACACACACACAGACACACACACACACACACACACACACACACACACACACACACACACACACACACAGAGACACACACACACATGCATACAGTGTTATTTTATCTTTTCTTGATTACCATGTACCTATTTGTTTATTTGTTTATTTATTTATTTGTTGTTTTTGTTTGTTTTTTAATAAAACTGTATTTTGGATGGTGGATGTAAAAAGATAGTCTTTCATATTTGTCTTATCAAATAGGACATACAACGTAAAAGAATAATATATCTATTGTAGTGATAATGATATAATCTATTGTATCTAGACGTACATTTAGATGTATTGCTCTGATATTAATGTTATATATATTTGTATTGGTGTTTAACAAATAAATACACCCCAACAAGAGAAATATGTAAATAAATGGTTAAATAAAATGTTGAATATTAAATAATGCTGGCGAACTGCTATGTGCGCCGCCGCCGCGCGAACGTGACAGTGGAGTACACATACATGTTATTTAGTTTTAGGGAGAAGGGCTGGGATTAAATAAGTATAAACTTCTTCCCACCCCTTTTCAGATGTATTATTAGGTAGATCATTTATTTATATATAATTAGTTGTACTGCTTAAGTTGTACAGTATCATAATTATCTTGTTTCATTATTGTTTTACATGTTCGAAATGAATCCAATCAAGTGTTTTATTTGTAGTACTCACGTATATCTTCTGTTTCTCAGGTTCTTCTATCTGTATCATTTTGCCTTCTACGCGTATCACTACCGCTTCAACGGGCAGTACAGCAGCCTGGCGCTGGTCACTTCCTGGCTCTTCATCCAGGTGGGTTTTCATTATTGCTTTATTATTGTACTCCTATTGTGTTATTTTATATTGTACTTATTTCAGTCGGACAACTCACGCGTTCCTTAATATGTTTATGAGAAGCAGCGTGTAGTTTGAGTGTGGCGTCTAGGCTCGGGCCTCATCGCTCCACAGATTTACAAAGAACATTGATTAGTTGGGGTGTAACGGTTCACTAACATTTCGGTTCGGTACGTACCTCGGTTTTTAGGTCACGGTTCGGTTCGTTTTCGGTACAGCAGAAAAGATCACAAAACATAACATATATATATATATTTTTTTATTATTATTAAACTGAATATTCACTCAAAATATAATAAAATAAACATTAAGGTGCAGCTTTTCGATGAACTGAAATAATCTGTATCTGAACTGTACTGTACTAGTACCTAAGCAGCCAGCTTGACTTTAGGACTTGCTGGTCATTGTATTTTCATGTTGTTTAAAGAAAGATGAACTCGTCCACATTGCTGCTGAAAGGGCAGATCTGCTGGCACTAGCAACGTCTCCTGCTGTGGAGAAACAGCCTCTCTAGGGACAGAGGTAGCAGATACAGCCAGGTAGCGCTTTGCTACCATGGCAACATAAGGATATTTGCCGTTTGTAATAGCTTTGGCTCGGTCTGAACTCTCTGCGAGTGGTGGAGGCTACATGCTAGCGGGAGTTGGGTTTGCACTTCAGTCTTTTGGTACCGGTGATATTCACGTTCGGGTGATGCCTTTTCAAATGAGTGCACGTTTGATGTATTGCCAGCCGCGTAACCAATGCTAGTTGAACAATGCCGACACACAGCTTTGGTTCGGTCCACCTGTCTTTGTCCGTCAGCCTTGTTCGTAACTGCGAAACCAAAATGTTCCCAAACCGGAGACTTCAATGATGCTGGAGGATTTTCGAGCTCAACTTTATCTGCGTTCGCCATTTCGACAGTTCCTCAAATTACTGACTAAACTTGAACGCATCCCTGTGACCAGCTCTCATAGTATGCCTCTCGTCCCATGAAATGACTTGGTCGCTCTATGACGCGTTGAACCCAATGTGAGCAAATTACTCTGAATGCTGCGACGCACTGAGATTACTTCCAATTTTTTACGTTTAACGTTATATTCGTTCGGTACACTTCGGCACACACGTGTACCGAACCGAATAATTTTTTTTGGTACGGGTACGTATACCGGTACACCCCTAATGATTAGATAACTATCCCCCGAGCCTACAGGTGGGAGCTGGGGTGGTGGGGGGGCAGGCGAGCAGCAGCAACATGAAACGCAGCAGTAGCAATGTGAACGCAGCAGCAGCAGCTATTTAATCCTTAAGTCGTCGCCTTATACCTATTCCTAACCTCCTGACTTCCTTCTTGTCCTTTCAGCACTCCATGATCTACTTCTTCCACCACTACGAGCTCCCGGCCATCCTGCAGCAGATCCGGATCCAGGAGATGTTGCTCCAGAACCAGCAGGCGGGTCAGAACAACCAGACGGCTCTGCAGGACAACCTGAACAACAACCTGAACAACAACCAAAATAATGCTGCTGCTAATGCTGCTAACGCTGCTAACGATGCTAACGATGCTAACGATGCTGCTGCAGCGCCCGAAGACAACACCGAAAACCCTCCAGGACCCACTGCTGACCAACCAGAGACCCCAGCGGACCCCCTCGCCTCCCCTTCCTCCCCAAATGCAGCCGCTGTGGGAGGAGAGGTGAGGTCCGAGTTGAACTGGGTTTCTCAAACGGCCGCTATTATCACTGAAGCTTTGTCTTCTTCTAACCAGCCCGTAGGAGGAGAAGAATTAGCAGCAGCAGGAGGAGGAGAAGGAGAAGCAGCAGCAGCAGGAGGAGGAGGAGCAGCAGGAGGAGGAGGAGGAGCAGCAGGAGGAGCAGCAGGAGGAGGAGCAGGAGGAGGAGGAGCAGGAGAAGGAGGAGGAGGAGCAGCAGCAGGAGGAGGAGGAGGAGACGCGTTGGATGTTGTTGAGATTAAACCCAAAGTGGGAGGAGCCTCACCCGAGTCTGACCCCCCCCTGAAGGAGGAGGAAAAGGAGGAGGAGGCGCCCCCCCTCCCCAAAACTGACTGTCCCCCCCCTCATAGTGCCGGTACAGACTGCAGAGCAGAGAGTCCGTCCTGAGAGGAAAACAAAACCCAGTCCTCAGGCTCTCAGGATCAGGGGCCATTTTATTATTTTAAAAACATCTGATGGATTAGTTCCCAACCTGAGGCCACGCAGGAAGTGAATTTTAGTGAATTTCTCCTCTTCAAATTAAAAAGAAAGGAAATGTTTTGGTTAAACTGCTTCTAGGAAACTTGAATCTGAGCGTCGTCTGCATTTAAAGTGATTTATTTTAGAAAGGAAGCCAAAACAACGGGAAGGTTTCGAATGAGTGAAACATGATTGATTGATTATTAATCAGTAATTGATTAATAACTGATCAGTAATTGATGATCGGATAAATGATTGATAAGTTGCTGATCAGCCCTGATTCTGACGGACTGAAGCACAAACCTGATTTCTGTTTCAATCTGCTTTAATTTTGAAGAAAAGACTCTTTGAGAGCAGGAAGTGGACGGATGCCTTATCAATGATCCTTCAGAGACGCTCAGCAGCGGAGCCAGCTGATTGGTTGTGCAATATGACCGTCATACCTCAGGCTCCGCCTCCTACCTTCAATGTGATGCGTTCTGGTGGTGCGTTCAGGTTCCCCTCGTCAGCTTGTAAATGTCAGTCTGTCTGCTTCTGTCGTCACGTCGTCACAGCTTAAGGCAAATACACACAACTCCTGTGGTTCGGTCTTGGGTCCCTGAACGCACCATGAGCTGGGGTACCTGAACGCACAGCAGGCTGTTGTGAAGGAGGCGGAGCCTGCAGTGTGACATCACAGGAACTGAACAAAGTGATGTGGGGGGGGGTATTTTTCTTCTTCGTGCCTCTGCTGGATGACTGTAGCCTCGTTAGCTGATCTGAAGCCTGAAACTCATCAAACTGTATTTAACTGTCCAGTAAACCAGTGCAGCTGTTTGCACACAGACGTGGGTTGTTGTTGTTGTTTTCGTTATAACTATTATTTCTGTCTGTATTCAAACCTCAGATAGTTAGAGGTTGATGATGTGCTAAGAGTTTATTTGACAGATTTTTTCAGACAAATGTCAAAATTATAAATCACTTGAAAGAAAAGAATCCTTATCAAAGTTTTGACATTTTGAAGTTGGAATATTACAATAAATTAATATTTAAAGGTTTCAATATACAAACTTTTTTCAAGGGTCTTTGTTCTGGAAAACATTTTTTAGACTAAATATTAAAAACTTTCTTTAAAAAAAATGTTTTGACACTTTTCATAATTACACAACTTTTCTAAAACTGAAGTCATACTATAATAATTAATAAAAAGGTCAAAGATTCATATATTATATTTTATAAAACAATATACTATAACTTTAAAAGTTGTAGTTTCATAGTATAGTATGCGATAAGAAGAAATAGGCAGTAAAATGTGTCAAAAAGTCAGTCAGTATAAAGTTTGTGTAATAAGTAATAAAAAGGCAGAGTATAACATGCAAAAAAAAATCTAAAAGTTGTATTTGAAAAAACATTTAAATTAGTAAAATATGTTTTAAGAATTAGTGAAAAGTTGAATTTCATAAAAAAATTATTGTATGTCAAAAATAGATTCAATAGATGAGAGTAACACATGCGTCACTTCCGGGCAACAATGACGGCTCCGCCCACTTTTGGGGGAAAACAAAGCTGTCATTTGAACGGCGGTCGATACAAATTCTGAAGTTTTTGCCAATCCGATCAGAAATGTAAGAAAACCGTGGATTTTTGGATCTTCAAAGCGTCCGATTACGATGGCCAGACAGGCAAATATTATATTATTTTCCGCCTCGCTCATGAGAGTAACAGCTGGCGAAATGACGGCCTCGCCTACTGATTTTAATTTAACCATATATCGAGCCCGATCGTCGATTTTAAATGATTTAATGTAATTGTTTGCCTGTCTGGCCATCGTCATCGGGCTCTTTGAAGGTCCAAACATCCACGGGTTTCTTACATTTCTTATCGGATTCGTAAAAACTTCAGAATTTGTATTGACCGCCATTCAAATGACAAAGTTGTTTTCCCCTAAAAGTGGGCGGGGCCGTACTTTTCGCCCGGAAGTGACGTAGGTGTTACTTTCATGCATCGGTGCTTTCACACCGGAATACTTTTCTCAGGCATAGTTCCGATAGTTCCTGGGATTTTGCGTTCACACGAAAAATATCTGGAAATGGAACTTTTTTTTGGGAACCTTTTCACCCCTTTTCAGTCCCTGCTAGAGAGGTGGGACTTTCCTGGGGAGGAAAAGGTTCCAATTTCTGATTGGCTGGGGGCGAATTGCACGCCCCGTAAAACTCTGAAAAGTTTTGTGAAGCCGTCATTTTATTTGCTCGCATTAGCATTATTAGCATAAGCCCTGCGCACCAACAGGGAGTGACTAACTTATGGCAACACAAAATAAAACGTGGGAGTGAGGAGGAGGTGTCGGCGCTTCTGGCGATTTAACCGGGGGGCTCGGGGACTTCTGGCGGCAGTATACGCCATGAAGTTGTTTGCGGCCTGCCAGTAAACCCAAAGCAGAAGAAGAAGTGAAGTCAGCGGCTTAATTTCGCTGCATTTGCGTAATCCTCCCTCATTGACTTATTCTGGTGTGAACGCGATCTACTCGATAGTTCCATGAACGAAGAGTTCCTGGAACTATTCCTGGGAAAAGTACTTGGTGTGAAAGCGCCTAATGTAGGAACTTAAATCTGAGCGTCATCTGCATACAGAGATTTATTTAAAGTAGGAAGCCAACAGAACAGTAATCAGTAATCAAACATCTGTAATTGATTGATAATTGATCAGAGCTAGATGATTGAATAGTTGTTGGTCAGGTAAATTATTGATCATTAGGCGCTTTCACACCAAGTACTTTTCCCAGGAATAGTTGCCGGAAATCTTTAGTTCCGGAACTGTCCTAGCAGATCGCGTTCACACCGGAATAAGTTCCCTGAGGGAGGATTACGCAAATGAAGCCGCTGGCATCACTTCTTCTGCTTTGGGTTTACTGGCAGGCCGCAAACCACTTCACGGCGTATACTGCCACCCGAAGTCCCCGGGCCAGAAGTCCCCGGAGTTGGGGACTGGCTTCAGTAGAAGCTGCTGGGAGTCTTCCGAGTAAATCGCCAGAACGCCGACACCTCCTCATCACTCCACCGCTCCCATGTTTTCTTTTGTGTTGCCATAAGTTAATCTCTCTCCGTTGGTGCGCTGGGCTAATGCTAATAATGCTAATGCGAGCAAATAAAATGGCGGCTTCACAAAAACTTTTCAGAGTTTTACGGGGGCGTGGTTTGCAATTCGCCCAGCCAATCAGAAATTGGAAAAGGTTCGCAAAAAAAAGTTCTAGTTCCAGATCTTTTTTGGTGTAAACGCAAAATCCCAGGAACTATCGGAACTACTCCTGGGAAAAGTCGGTGTGAAAGCGCCTAAAATAAATAAAAGTCACTAAAATATGTCATAAAAAAAACTTCATTTGAAAACGGGTGGAAACAGTTTCTCTCAGGGACAAGAGGAGTGAGACGCTGGAGGACGGAGGAAGGTAAAGGGAGGATGAAATGAGACGGGTGTGTGTACTCTGGAGGCAGCAGGTGAGAGATATGGTTTTGCAGCACATGAAACACTGTTCAGATAAAAAGACAAACGTATCACAATTATATTTAATTTATCGTGATTATATTTAATATCTGAACTTAAAACACTTTCAACATGTGTTGTATATAAAATGTTAGAAAGAACAAGACTCTGAGTTTGGTGACACCCATTTCCTTTTTAATTTCTTTAAAAAAAAAATGTGAATATCAACATGAACAGAAACATCAGGGCCCTTTCTCATTTCTCGAACTCCCCTCCTCGACTCCCCTCCTCGACTCCTATCCTCGATACTTAGTCCCGCCCACAGGAGATGCGAGCGGAGGAGCCGAGGAGGGGAACCGAGGAGAGAGGAGGGGAAGCAGCAGGCGGTTAGAGAAATGAGAACTCCTCTCCTCTGAGCGGTCATTTTAAAGAGACGTCCATTAATGAGGACAGAAGGCACAGCAGCCTCTGTCTGATGGACAGATGTGTTCATGATGACTTATATATTTACTTTGATTCATTCACAGTGCGGTGTAATGAGACAATAACAGGCTACAGATGCGGACACACACATATATATGTGTATATATTTATATAAATAAATACAATTTCAGAATCAAACAGAGCACTCTCATAACTCGTAACACTATCAGAGACTGGATATATCCCCCCCCCCTCTCTGGTCGCTACAATGAGGAAAATAAATTACGGGCCAAAAGTTGTATTTACAAGTATTAAAAGTAAGCAGAGGACACCAAACCAACAGACCTGTCTGTCCGCTGCATCTACGCACACACTGTATCACACACACCTACACACTGTACCACACGCACACACACGCACACACACACACGCACACAGCCGTTGTGTATTTTATTGTGAAGCACTGAATGGTTTTAGAAAAATATCGACTCTTTGTTTGTAGATATCTACTAAACTAAAGCAAATAAAGAGAGTAGGCCTGTTATACTGAGTGATATATATTATACACTCTGCTCTGCTTTCTGCACGGACCTCACAGCTGTTCTCTCTGTAAACATCGCGTCGCGATGAAAGCAGTTTCTAAAATAATATCCAGGGGATGCATGCAGAGCTGTCATTGGCTGAGATAAGTCCGGCCGTGCGTCACGACTCTTTGAAACATCTCTGTTCCCGGAAATGCATCCGCGAAGGAGCCGTGGAGGACCATGGAGGACCCATCAGTGTATCCTCGGTTAGAGCTCCTCCAGAGAGCCTCCTCGATGCTCGATGCTCGGTCCTCGACGTGCATTTAGAGAAATGGGATGTCCTTCAACATGGCGCGCTAAAATTCATTTCCGGGTCACTACCGGAGGACAGAGGAGTCGAGGAGTCGAGGAGGGGGATTTGATTAAATGAGAAAGGGCCCAGGAGTTTAACATCGGCAGCGTCACATTTCACAAAAACAGACAGGTCAGTGAACGCCTCACAGAAACACCTGGTTCGAAGGAATATTTCTGCGTCTCTAATTTCATTGTGTGTCAAGGATGTGGCTAGCTTAGTTTAGCCGCCTTTAGTTTAGCCGCCTTTAGTTTAGCGGTGGTGACGTGAAGTCATGTGACCGTGCTGTAGTTCCTTTATAGCCCAACATTAGCCGCCTTTAGCTTAGCGGTGGTGACGTGAAGTCATGTGACCGTGCTGTAGTTCCTTTATAGCCCAACATTAGCCACCTTTAGCTTAGCGGTGGTGACGTGAAGTCATGTGACCGTGCTGTAGTTCCTTTATAGCCCAACATTAGCCACCTTTAGCTTAGCGGTGGTGACGTGAAGTCATGTGACCGTGCTGTAGTTCCTTTATAGCCCAACATTAGCCTCCTTTAGCTTAGCGGTGGTGACGTGAAGTCATGTGACCGTGCTGTAGTTCCTTCAGTGGCGAGCCGTCAGGGCCCTCTAGGATATTCTACAAAATAATATTTAAATTTCAAAAGAAATAAATCCTTTGAATCTGCCTATTCAGTTTCTGTTGGAATGTGAAGGGTTAAATGAAAGAAGCTCGTCTACGAGTTACTGTGAAGACAGGAGCTGATTGGTGGTCCAGCTATGAATTCACAGAGGGCCCGCTACAGTAACTGAACGAGAGAGTAATGTCAAATGACAGTACAATTGACCAATCATGTTTTTCTAAATGCGTTTTATCATCGTGGACTTTATGAGAAGTTCCGCCCGCTGTGAAGCTTTTCTTGTTTCCATAGCAACAACAACAACTTCCTGTCAACAGCGTAAACTCGCCTTCAAAATAAAAGAATGTCCATACAAAATAGGAAGCCAAGCCAATGTACACTTAAAGGCCCTGACACACCAAGCAGTCACCAGAGGACTAGCCGACGCTGAAGTCGGCTGTTGCCTGGCCGTGTTCTCCTGCGTTTTGGCCATGTGTCGCACGGGAACACACCGCACCGACTTCAGTGCGTGAGTGGCAATAACTCTCCTTACCAGCAGGCGGCGGTAGTGTGTATTCGTCATTCAAAAGAGGCAACAACCGGAAGACAGAGAAGAAGAAGAGTATCTTTTCTCCGTAATATCATACAGAGCTGGCCTCTCCTGGATCAAGGTGATGAGCAGGTCTTCGTTTGCATCATTCCAGATCGCCATGATGAGATGAAAATGAATAGCAGTCTGTGTGTGCCTTCTTAAATCGTTTGTTTACGTCCCTCACTTCCGCTTCGCTTCTCATGCACTGATTTGCTAGCTGAACAGCCAATCAGAGTGATTATTTGGTCCGACTGCCAGACCCGATGCATGGCCGATTCAACATGTTGAATCGGCCATGCATCGGGTCAGGCAGTCCAAATAAGGCGTGTCACGGTCGACGGTGCGGGACACACCAACCTGACTACGGCGCCGCGAATGCCCGACAGCCTCTGACGGCCTCTGACTCCCAAAATCGGGTTGGTGTGTCAGGGCCTTAAGACATATAAACAACTGCAACGGAAGTAAGAAACACAATGCAACATCCTTTTCTATTTCAAAAAACACAAATTGGGTTATTTACAGGTGTTGTTTTGTGTGGTAGAGGGTCGCTTTCATTGATGCGTTTTGCACCCTGGGCCGTTGTTTTGAAATTCCGCTGAAGTATACGCTGTGACGTAATAACTTTTTTCGAGGGAAGGGGGGTCAGAGGGCCTAGGTATAAAAGTCACAGCTCCCAACTGAGTTCCTTTATAGCCATACAGTCTATGTTTATAGCCCAACATTAGCCACCTTTAGCTTAGCGGTGTTGACGTGAAGTCATGTGACCATGCTGTAGTTCCTTTATAGCCCAACATTAGCCACCTTTAGCTTAGCGGTGTTGACGTGAAGTCATGTGACCATGCTGTAGTTCCTTTATAGCCCAACATTAGCCACCTTTAGCTTAGCGGTGGTGACGTGAAGTCATGTGACCATGCTGTAGTTCCTTTATAGGCCAACATTAGCCACCTTTAGCTTAGCGGTGGTGACGTGAAGTCATGTGACCGTGCTGTAGTTCCTTTATAGCCCAACATTAGCCACCTTTAGCTTAGCGGTGGTGACGTGAAGTCATGTGACCGTGCTGTAGTTCCTTTATAGCCCAACATTAGCCTCCTTTAGCTTAGCGGTGGTGACGTGAAGTCATGTGACCGTGCTGTAGTTCCTTTATAGCCCAACATTAGCCTCCTTTAGCTTAGCGGTGGTGACGTGAAGTCATGTGACCGTGCTGTAGTTCCTTTATAGCCCAACATTAGCCACCTTTAGCTTAGCGGTGGTGACGTGAAGTCATGTGACCGTGCTGTAGTTCCTTTATAGCCCAACATTAGCCTCCTTTAGCTTAGCGGTGTTGACGTGAAGTCATGTGACCATGCTGTAGTTCCTTTATAGCCCAACATTAGCCACCTTTAGCTTAGCGGTGTTGACGTGAAGTCATGTGACCATGCTGTAGTTCCTTTATAGGCCAACATTAGCCACCTTTAGCTTAGCGGTGGTGACGTGAAGTCATGTGACCGTGCTGTAGTTCCTTTATAGCCCAACATTAGCCACCTTTAGCTTAGCGGTGGTGACGTGAAGTCATGTGACCGTGCTGTAGTTCCTTTATAGCCCAACATTAGCCTCCTTTAGCTTAGCGGTGGTGACGTGAAGTCATGTGACCGTGCTATAGTTCCTTTATAGCCCAACATTAGCCTCCTTTAGCTTAGCGGTGGTGAGGTGAAGTCATGTGACTGTGCTGTAGTTCCTTTATAGCCCAACATTAGCCTCCTTTAGCTTAGCGGTGGTGACGTGAAGTCATGTGACCGTGCTATAGTTCCTTTATAGCCCAACATTAGCCACCTTTAGCTTAGCGGTGGTGACGTGAAGTCATGTGACCGTGCTGTAGTTCCTTTATAGCCCAACATTAGCCTCCTTTAGCTTAGCGGTGGTGACGTGAAGTCATGTGACCGTGCTGTAGTTCCTTTATAGCCCAACATTAGCCTCCTTTAGCTTAGCGGTGGTGACGTGAAGTCATGTGACTGTGCTGTAGTAACTTTATAGCCCAACATTAGCCACCTTTACCTTAGCGGTGGTGACGTGAAGTCATGTGACCGTGCTGTAGTTCCTTTATAGCCCAACATTAGCCTCCTTTAGCTTAGCGGTGGTGACGTGAAGTCATCTGACCGTGCTGTAGTTCCTTTATAGCTCAACATTAGATTTCTTACTTCAGAAATCATAAAGTGCTGTTAGTATGTGGAGATTATTCTGCTGAACAAAACATCTTAGTATCAAACACTGGCAGTTTCCCTTGCTACCGTCTAAGTGCTAAACTAGGCTAAGCTAAACTAGCAGTCCTGGACACAGAGATGACATTAATAATATCTAAAGTGAAAGAAGAAGAGAGGATTTAGTCAAATGTCAGACAGACAGTGCCTTAAAGTTGAAAGTTATTATTTTATCATTCTAATAATTCATCAGTGCAAACAGTAGTGTGTAGCTTTAGCAGCTAGCTGTAGTTAGCATCCGTGTCGTGAATAAAACAGTGAAGATCATAAAGACTGCAGCTCCCAGTCTGTATGATCCTCTTTGTCTCAGAGGTTTAAATCTTCAGATAATTCATCACAAACACTTACAGTTGTTATAATCCACTAAACAACCTGGACCACTGAATTTCTTTGTTATTGTTAAATCGGTTTTAAAACTTTAAATGGAGAGTTGTTGGAGATGTGTTTATTAAAAAGGAAGTACAAAGAAACCTTTTAAATGTAAAATATAACAATATTTGGACATTTACGAATAAAAAGAGTGTCAAACAGGATATCAACAGGTTTTAATGGATAATTTGTACAGAAAACATTTATATAAAACTTTAAATAAAAGGTGTCTCGACCTAACCATTGAAAACGTGTGATCTACCAACACAGTCTCACGGCATTTCGTGTTATAGTCACGAAATTAATCTATTGATTCGTGTTCACCAACACAATTTTCGATAATACAGATTTCAGTATTCTGACACAGAACGATTTTAGAAGCAATGTATTTCTATTGGTAGTCTGTTTCGTGCCTGCACCAAATAATAACTCTCTGAGCCATTTCTTTTCCTCGCGGACGGCAAAAAATCTCCGACATTATACAATTTAAAATAAAAGGGTTAGGCTTAGGGTAAGATATTAAGTAAGAAAATGTTTTTATGAACCACACAGCTTCTGGTCTTCCAAGACCCGACCGGACAAAAAGACGTGGTGCAGGCACGAAACACACTACCAATAGAAATACTTTGCTTTTAAAATCATTCTGTGTGACACCAAAAAAATGCAAAAATCCTGTTGGTGAACACGAATCAATAGATTAAATTAATTTCGTGACTATAACACGAAATGCCGTGAGACTGGGTTGGATCTACATAATGTCTGAATATTGTTGAACAAAACAATTATTAGTATTTTCCGTACACTAAATGTGTTTTTAAATGTAAAAAAAAACATTTTCATTGGGACAATTAATATTCAAATTAATGGATTGTGATGATGTCTTCTAACAATTTGCAAATCAAACGCGAAACCATTTAATCCTCAGATCAAAAGTTACTGTGGAGATAATCCATTAAAAACATGAAGATAAATAATACATCATTAATGTTCTAATCAGAGAGTCTGTGACGTTTCTTTAGTAAACCTTAATTGTTCCTATAAAACACAAAGTGGATTTCGCTGCTTTTCTGCAGAGTCAAAGTCTCATTTCATTTAGTCCGTGTTTGATCCTCTGAGGCTCCCGTAGGTCAGTTCAGGTGACCAAAGTTTCTGAGACACTTTAGTGTCACAGTGGCCATTATAAACATTCAGAAAGAAAGATTAATATTTAAAAACTTCTTTATATAAACCAACTTGTGTTTTCACGTAAAGTTCTCCCAAAAGCAACATTGAGCAAAAAGCCCA
The DNA here is from genome assembly GCF_902827115.2 of Pseudochaenichthys georgianus. Classification (NCBI taxonomy): domain Eukaryota; kingdom Metazoa; phylum Chordata; class Actinopteri; order Perciformes; family Channichthyidae; genus Pseudochaenichthys; species Pseudochaenichthys georgianus. Next base: position 24,418 of record NW_027262368.1, read on the forward strand.
ATGTCAATTTAAACTACAGATCTGAATTTTAGTACGCAGAATTGTCATTGTTGGTAAAAAATGTAAACATTACAGAGCCATAAAATTATATTTATATAATTAACTCTGAGATTAAAGTTGTAAATTAATTGAAAAAAAACACGACAATGGACCCACTAAAAGTAGTAGAGATGTTTAAATAATAAATACGTTAAGTTTTAGTCTGAGTTTTTACATCTAGGTTCAACTTTTCAAAAATGTAGGCAGTTTAAAATGGCCACCGTGTGCAGAGGGTCATGTGACCTGTGCAGAGAGAGCATCACCTCCTCTGATTGGTCAGTCTGCTCTGGAAGGGCCGGACTTTGGACAGGACTTTGTGAGGGGGGGTCGTCATGGTGGTCACGCACTTCGTGTTGGCGGGAAGGGGCATTACCGGGGCGATAGTGACAGTGGGCAGAGTCACGGTGGGCGGGGAAGTTGTGGGTGGGGCTTCTGTTGTTGTTGTTGTTGTTGTTGTTGAGAGGTTGTCTGTCTCCGGGGCAACAGGGTTGGTCAGCGTTGTTTGGATTTCGGCCCGACGAGCGAGAGCCGTTCTCAGCCTTTCACGCATCTGGTCAATCTCTTCCTGAAGCTCCTGTAGCTCGCCGGGACGGGGCGGGGCTACAACTACAGGGGGCGGAGCTACAACGATAGGGGGCGGGGCATTAGTCCGGGCAGCTGATTGTCGGGAGAGCACCAGACTTGCTAGCGACGCCGCCGGACCTCCGTTAGCAACAAGTCTGCTGTTTGGCCCCGTGTTTGGCCCCGTTTTTTGCCCAAATATTGGCCCACATTTTGGCCCCGTGTTTGGTTTGGCAGGCCCCTCCCCCTCAGGTTTGGATTTGGCATCGGAGGCGGCCATGCGGGCGAGGAGGCGCCGCGTGTTGAGCGTCTCCAGGTGGAAGTGGACTCGTTTGAAGTCTCGCGCGTCATTAGCAACGGCGGCGGCGTCCTCGTTGTTCCACCTGGTCGCAACACCGGGAGGTCCTGGGGGTCCTGGGGGGGGCGGGGGTGGGGGCGGGGGCTTCTCCAGGTTACAGCTGGACACAAACAGAGAGGTCGTTTTTAAAATCAAGTTATTAAGAAAGCTCTGTCTGAGTAGAAGCTACATTTATATATTTCTTTCTGTCTCTTTACTGTTGCTCTAACACTGTAAACGTCCCCTCTGTGGGGTTAACTAAGGTATTCTGATTTAGGACTGTTTGATTGGACAAAGCCTTCACTACATTTGAAAAACAAATTAAAACTTTTAAATCAATAATATAATAACGAACCTCTTCTCTTTCTCTGCACGCTGACGCTTCACGTCTTCATACGTCATGTTCAGGGCACGGTGGATTTTCTGTTAAACAGGAAACAAAACATAAATAACTTTTTAATATGATCTGATTCTCATCAACAGAAGCACAGATGTGTTAGTGCATGTAAATGGGCTGCAAAGGCTAAAATCCCTGTGTTCCCCAGAGATCCCTCGTTTTTTTTTTTATATCTCAGAATTCTGTTTTTTTCATAAAATTCTAGCTTTATTCAGAAAATGTCAGAATTCAGACTTTGTTCTCCAAATTATCACTCACATTTTTCACAAAATCTGACTTATTACTGTACATCTCAGAATTGTGACTGCTTTCTGAAATTAACATTTTTTTTCAGAAAATCTCAAAATCCTGTATTTTTCTTGAAATCTGACTTATTTCTGAAAATTTCTAAATTCTGACTTTTTTCAGAAAATTCTCACTTTTAAATTTTTTTTATTTAAATTCTCACTTTCTGAGAACTTAAACATTCTGACTTTTATGTAACATTTCAGAATTCAGATTTTTTTTGGTCAAAATTCAATTTTTTCCCAGAATTGTGACTCCTTAATGAAAATTCTGAAATTTTATCAAAATTCTTGAAATTTAAAATGTTCTAATTTTTTTGTCAAAATCTCCGAATTCGGACTTTTTTTTTAAAATAATCTGTTCATTTAAAAATTCAAATTTTTCTGAAAACCTCAAAATTCTGACTCATTGGGCAAAATCTCAAAATTCAGATTTGTTCTGAAAATCTGAAAATGTAATTGTGACATACACCTGAACAGCAGCAGAATAGGGCTTCTGAATCAGTGATGATTCTGAATCAGTATTTATCTGAGTTACCTGTGAGGTGTGCAGCCAGTACTTGAGGTTCTGCCGGCGCCGGATGTGAGGCAGAACCAGCTGGTAGAACCCGTGTTCCCCGACCAGCGTGAGCAGCGCCCCCCCCACCCCGACACACAGCATCAGGAAGAGGCCCGAGAAGTGGCTGATGCCCATCTGAAGCGTCTGAGGGGGGAACACGTGAGTATCATATATTTAATATAAGATAAAATAGAACTGAATTGATCCCAATTTGGGAAATGTTTGTGTTGCAGCAGCATAAAAGACATGGCATTGTACAATACAAACTCAAAAGAAAGTAGAAAATATACATGTTGAATTTACAAATTAACAAAAAACAAAACTAATGTGATTTATATAATAAATATATATGTGTTAGCTGACGTCGTCGTGTCGAATTATTATATAATCATTTAAAACACAGTCTTATACTCTGATTTCCTTTTACGATGTTAAACTGTATGTTCAGCCTTGCATGTGTTTAACGGAGACAGATGTTAAGGATTTACATTTCAGGAGGGCAAAGGAAGTAAGAGGTGGATTTGCAAAAGGTTAAGGACGAGGGGGGTTAAAGGTTTGATGGTGGGATGGAGGACCAGCTGTTTCCTCTCATGAACACACAGAGAGACTGAAAGCAGAACTTCTTTCTCCTCTGAGGAGGAAGCTGCTCTGTTCCTGCATTTCAGATCCCTTTCACTCGGATACTTTATTACTTTTATCAGTTCCTCTGAAGTGTCCTCCACACTGACCTCGGTGACGGCGAACACGCGGTTTCCACAGGGAACCACTTTGTACCATTTATCGTGCAGAAGATCCATGAAACCCTCAGACTTGTATCTGCTGATCACGTCGGAAATGTTGGACGTCAAGGGCGAGTTCTGCGGCAGGCCGATACCATAACCTGGAATACATCATAAACATATTATATATACATAACAACACGCTGATACACATCAAATGGATAATAAATAACAACAAATGAATAATTTGATAACATGACATCAAAGAATATGAACAAGTAAAACTCTAAATTACAAACCAATATATCGCCAAACAACACTCGAGAATATTATTATTATTTTGTTTTATTATGACTTATTTTCATCTGCAGGCTGGATATATGTTTTATAAATATTTAAATATATATTCTGACAGTGGAGATGTGAGGATGATGAAACTGGATGAAACAGAAAGCTGAGAGGAAGTGATCTGCAGATAAACCAGAGAGACGCGTCTGAACTCAGGAACGTTCAGACATTACAGAAACAATGGAGGGTTTGAATTTACTCTTTCTGGAGGTCTCTGGTTAGTGTCTCTAGTTAGTGTCTCTAGTTAGTGTCTCTAGTTAGTGTCTCTAGTTAGTGTCTCTAGTTAGTGTCTCTGGTTAGTGTCTCTAGTTAGTGTCTCTAGTTAGTGTCTCTAGTTAGTGTCTCTGGTTAGTGTCTCTAGTTAGTGTCTCTAGTTAGTGTCTCTAGTTAGTGTCTCTAGTTAGTGTCTCTAGTTAGTGTCTCTAGTTAGTGTCTCTAGTTAGTGTCTCTAGTTAGTGTCTCTAGTTAGTGTCTCTAGTTAGTGTCTCTAGTTAGTGTCTCTAGTTAGTGTCTCTAGTTAGTGTCTCTAGTTAGTGTCTCTAGTTAATGTCTCTAGTTAGTGTCTCTAGTTAGTGTCTCTAGTTAGTGTCTCTAGTTAATGTCTCTAGTTAGTGTCTCTAGTTAGTGTCTCTGGTTAGTGTCTCTAGTTAGTGTCTCTAGTTAGTGTCTCTAGTTAGTGTCTCTAGTTAGTGTCTCTAGTTAATGTCTCTAGTTAGTGTCTCTAGTTAGTGTCTCTGGTTAGTGTCTATAGTTAGTGTCTCTAGTTAGTGTCTCTAGTTAGTGTCTCTAGTTAGTGTCTCTGGTTAGTGTCTCTAGTTAATGTCTCTAGTTAGTGTCTCTAGTTAGTGTCTCTAGTTAGTGTCTCTAGTTAGTGTCTCTAGTTAATGTCTCTAGTTAATGTCTCTAGTTAATGTCTCTAGTTAGTGTCTCTGGTTAGTGTCTCTAGTTAGTGTCTCTAGTTAGTGTCTCTGGTTAATGTCTCTAGTTAGTGTCTCTGGTTAGTGTCTCTAGTTAGTGTCTCTGGTTAGTGTCTATAGTTAGTGTCTCTAGTTAATGTCTCTAGTTAATGTCTCTAGTTAATGTCTCTAGTTAGTGTCTCTGGTTAGTGTCTCTAGTTAGTGTCTCTAGTTAGTGTCTCTGGTTAAGTGTCTCTAGTTAGTGTCTCTGGTTAGTGTCTCTAGTTAGTGTCTCTGGTTAGTGTCTCTAGTTAGTGTCTCTAGTTAATGTCTCTAGTTATGTCTCTAGTTAGTGTCTCTGGTTAGTGTCTCTGGTTAGTGTCTCTAGTTAGTGTCTCTGGTTAGTGTCTCTAGTTAGTGTCTCTAGTTAGTGTCTCTGGTTAGTGTCTCTAGTTAGTGTCTCTAGTTAGTGTCTCTAGTTAGTGTCTCTAGTTAGTGTCTCTGGTTAGTGTCTCTAGTTAGTGTCTCTAGTTAGTGTCTCTAGTTAGTGTCTCTAGTTAGTGTCTCTGGTTAGTGTCTCTAGTTAGTGTCTCTAGTTAGTGTCTCTAGTTAGTGTCTCTAGTTAGTGTCTCTGGTTAGTGTCTCTAGTTAGTGTCTCTAGTTAGTGTCTCTAGTTAGTGTCTCTAGTTAGTGTCTCTGTTAGTGTCTCTAGTTAGTGTCTCTAGTTAGTGTCTCTAGTTAGTGTCTCTAGTTAGTGTCTCTAGTTAGTGTCTCTAGTTAATGTCTCTAGTTAGTGTCTCTAGTTAGTGTCTCTAGTTAGTGTCTCTGGTTAGTGTCTCTAGTTAGTGTCTCTAGTTAGTGTCTCTAGGTTAGTGTCTCTAGTTAGTGTCTCTAGTTAGTGTCTCTAGTTAGTGTCTCTGGTTAGTGTCTCTAGTTAGTGTCTCTAGTTAGTGTCTCTAGTTAATGTCTCTAGTTAGTGTCTCTAGTTAGTGTCTCTGGTTAGTGTCTCTAGTTAGTGTCTCTGGTTAGTGTCTCTAGTTAATGTCTCTAGTTAGTGTCTCTAGTTAGTGTCTCTAGTTAGTGTCTCTGGTTAGTGTCTCTGGTTAGTGTCTCTAGTTAGTGTCTCTAGTTAGTGTCTCTAGTTAGTGTCTCTGGTTAGTGTCTCTGGTTAGTGTCTCTAGTTAGTGTCTCTAGTTAGTGTCTCTGGTTAGTGTCTCTAGTTAATGTCTCTAGTTAGTGTCTCTAGTTAGTGTCTCTAGTTAATGTCTCTAGTTAGTGTCTCTGGTTAGTGTCTCTAGTTAGTGTCTCTGGTTAGTGTCTCTGGTTAGTGTCTATAGTTAGTGTCTCTAGTTAGTGTCTCTAGTTAGTGTCTATAGTTAGTGTCTCTAGTTAGTGTCTCTAGTTAGTGTCTCTGGTTAGTGTCTCTAGTTAATGTCTCTAGTTAGTGTCTCTAGTTAGTGTCTCTAGTTAGTGTCTCTAGTTAGTGTCTCTAGTTAGTGTCTCTAGTTAGTGTCTCTAGTTAGTGTCTCTAGTTAGTGTCTCTAGTTAGTGTCTCTGGTTAGTGTCTCTGGTTAGTGTCTCTAGTTAGTGTCTCTGGTTAGTGTCTCTGGTTAGTGTCTATAGTTAGTGTCTATAGTTAGTGTCTCTAGTTAGTGTCTCTAGTTAGTGTCTCTGGTTAGTGTCTCTAGTTAGTGTCTCTGGTTAGTGTCTCTGGTTAGTGTCTATAGTTAGTGTCTCTAGTTAGTGTCTCTGGTTAGTGTCTCTAGTTAGTGTCTCTAGTTAGTGTCTCTAGTTAGTGTCTCTGGTTAGTGTCTCTGGTTAGTGTCTCTGGTTAGTGTCTATAGTTAGTGTCTCTAGTTAGTGTCTCTAGTTAGTGTCTCTAGTTAGTGTCTCTAGTTAGTGTCTCTAGTTAGTGTCTATAGTTAGTGTCTCTAGTTAGTGTCTCTAGTTAGTGTCTCTAGTTAATGTCTCTAGTTAGTGTCTCTGGTTAGTGTCTCTAGTTAGTGTCTCTAGTTAGTGTCTCTGGTTAGTGTCTCTAGTTAGTGTCTCTAGGTTAGTGTCTCTAGTTAGTGTCTCTAGTTAGTGTCTCTAGTTAGTGTCTCTGGTTAGTGTCTCTAGTTAATGTCTCTAGTTAGTGTCTCTAGTTAGTGTCTCTGGTTAGTGTCTCTAGTTAGTGTCTCTAGTTAGTGTCTCTGGTTAGTGTCTCTAGTTAGTGTCTCTAGTTAGTGTCTCTAGTTAGTGTCTCTAGTTAGTGTCTCTAGTTAGTGTCTCTAGTTAGTGTCTCTAGTTAGTGTCTCTGGTTAGTGTCTCTAGTTAGTGTCTCTAGTTAGTGTCTCTAGTTAGTGTCTCTAGTTAGTGTCTCTAGTTAGTGTCTCTAGGTTAGTGTCTCTAGTTAAGTGTCTCTAGTTAGTGTCTCTAGTTAGTGTCTCTAGTTAGTGTCTCTGGTTAGTGTCTCTAGTTAGTGTCTCTAGTTAGTGTCTCTAGTTAGTGTCTCTAGTTAGTGTCTCTAGTTAGTGTCTCTAGTTAGTGTCTCTAGTTAGTGTCTCTAGTTAGTGTCTCTAGTTAGTGTCTCTAGTTAGTGTCTCTAGTTAATATATCTAGTTAATATATCTAGTTAGTGTCTCTAGTTAGTGTCTCTAGTTAGTGTCTCTGGTTAGTGTCTCTAGTTAGTGTCTCTAGTTAGTGTCTCTAGTTAGTGTCTCTAGTTAATGTCTCTAGTTAGTGTCTATAGTTAGTGTCTCTAGTTAGTGTCTCTAGTTAGTGTCTCTAGTTAGTGTCTCTGGTTAGTGTCTATAGTTAGTGTCTCTAGTTAGTGTCTCTAGTTAGTGTCTCTAGTTAGTGTCTCTGGTTAGTGTCTCTAGTTAGTGTCTCTGGTTAGTGTCTCTAGTTAGTGTCTCTAGTTAGTGTCTCTGGTTAGTGTCTATAGTTAGTGTCTCTAGTTAGTGTCTCTAGTTAGTGTCTCTAGTTAGTGTCTCTGGTTAGTGTCTCTAGTTAGTGTCTCTGGTTAGTGTCTCTAGTTAGTGTCTCTAGTTAGTGTCTCTGGTTAGTGTCTATAGTTAGTGTCTCTAGTTAGTGTCTCTAGTTAGTGTCTCTAGTTAGTGTCTCTAGTTAGTGTCTCTAGTTAATATATCTAGTTAATATATCTAGTTAGTGTCTCTAGTTAGTGTCTCTAGTTAGTGTCTCTGGTTAGTGTCTCTAGTTAGTGTCTCTAGTTAGTGTCTCTAGTTAGTGTCTCTAGTTAATGTCTCTAGTTAGTGTCTATAGTTAGTGTCTCTAGTTAGTGTCTCTAGTTAGTGTCTCTGGTTAGTGTCTCTAGTTAGTGTCTCTGGTTAGTGTCTCTGGTTAGTGTCTCTAGTTAGTGTCTCTGGTTAGTGTCTCTAGTTAGTGTCTCTAGTTAGTGTCTCTAGTTAGTGTCTCTAGTTAGTGTCTCTGGTTAGTGTCTATAGTTAGTGTCTCTAGTTAGTGTCTCTAGTTAGTGTCTCTAGTTAGTGTCTCTAGTTAGTGTCTCTAGTTATGTCTCTAGTTAGTGTCTCTAGTTAGTGTCTCTGGTTAGTGTCTATAGTTAGTGTCTCTAGTTAGTGTCTCTAGTTAGTGTCTCT
>NW_027262369.1:0-10000 GCF_902827115.2 Pseudochaenichthys georgianus
CAGCCATCCATCCATCTATCCATCTATCCATCCATCTATCCATCCATCCATCCATCCATCCATCTATCTATCCATCTATCCATCCATCCATCCATCCATCTTCTCCCGTTTATCCGTGGTCGGGTCTCGGGGGTATCAGTTCCAGCAGAGAGCCCCAAACGTTTTTTTCCCCTCATCAACCAGCTCTGACTGGGGGGTCCCAAGGCGCTCCCAGACCAGCGAAGAGATATAATCCCTCCACCTGGTCCTAGGTCTACCCCTCGGTCTCCTCCCAGCTGGACGTGCCTGGAACACCTCCCTAGGGAGGCGCCCAGGTGGCATCCTAACTAGGTGCTGAACCACCTCAACTGGCTCCTTTCGACGCGAAGGAGGAGCGGCTCAACTCCGAGTCCCTCCCTGATGACCGAACCTCTCACCTTATCCCTAAGGGAGACGCCAGCCACCCTGCGGAGGAAACCCATCTCGGCCGCTTGTTTCCGCGATCTCGTTCTTTCGGTCATGACCCATCCTTCATGACCAGAGGTGAGGGGAGGAAGGAACATGGCCCGGTAGACAGAGAGCTTTGCCTTCTGGCTCAGCTCCCTTTTCGTCACAACGTAAAGCGACTGCAGTACCGCTCCCGCTGCTCCGGTTCTCCGGCCCAACTCACGCTCCATTGTTCCCTCACTCGAGAACAAGACCCAAACATTACACAATTAATTATGTTTAAAATTAATTTAAAAAATCCTTAATTTATAAAAAACAACCAACATTCTTTTAATAAAAATCTCGCAAAATTCTTATGAAATAAACCAATTCCCTAAAATACCAAAATTCAGCACAAAACTCGTAAAATAATACATTTCTATCACATATAAAAACGACATAATTAGCGCAAAAGCAAAACACAATCAATCCTTAATTATATAATGTAAGCAGATATCTTGATTACAAACGTTATACAACCAATGTCTGAATAACAAAATTAAGCTACATTATTTTGAATTATGTCTTGAATACAAATTGAATTAGAAACCTCTTGAAATAAGCTCGATGCTACTGAGCCCAGAACATGAAATAATTAAGAAAATAATAAATACATTTCTTGAAATAGGCACAAAATCTAATTGTAAATACAAGCAAAATGTTTGATTTACAAACCGAACAAAATAGATTTCAGTACAAAAATAAGCACGCTTCTTAAAAAAACAAAAAACCACATTCTTACAAAACACAATTACCTGAACACAACATTCTTATGATAAGAAATTCTCTTTTTACAAATATGTAGATTTAGCTTTTTGCTGATTTTTGTATCATATTCTTTCAGCTAAATGTGGTGCTCAAATCTGGCTCTATAGAAATACAGATGTAGAGATGTATTAACCAACAGTAGGTGGCTATCTAGCGATGCTTCTCATGGGTTATTGTAACACTGAATTTAAAGGATATTAAACTTTAATTCAATATTATTTGGCCAACGTTTTTCCTGATCGACTGGGTTGGTTTGTCTTTGCTTTCAAATGGCTTGGACTTTGCAAAGTAAACTGAACTTGTGAGGTGTTTTTAACGATCTACAACTTCAGTGGGAACCGATGGACGACTTGGAGCTGGCAAGAAGTCAGAAAATATGAGGCATTTACACGTTCTTGGCGTGATATTTTCAAGTTGAGAGTGAGAAAAGGCGATATTTTAGAATGTTATCGAGTAATTTCAACCTGATGGGTTAAACATGTGTATACATCTGATAAACCCATGTGTGTGAGAGGAGGTCTTTGGAGGTGCTAGGCTGCAGTCGAATAGTCCATTTAGCTTAGGAACCTTCCCAACGGAGTGCAATCCTCGACATGAGCTGACATCCTCGTGGATTCATCTTCTCATCACAGACACATGCATTTCCTAACATTCGGTCTATATGCTGTAAATGTATTATCTCTTGGATTCACACACGGCATCTATTGCAGTCTGTCCGTCCTGGAGAGGATCCTCCTCTGCTGCTCTCCTGAGGTTTCTCCATGTTCCTTTAAACTGTGGGGTTTCTCTGGAAGTGTTTCCTTGTACAATGTGAGGGTCTAAGGACAGAGGGTCTGAGGACAGAGGGTCTGAGGACAGAGGGTCTGAGGACAGAGGGTCTGAGGACAGAGGGTCTAAGGACAGAGGGTCTAGGACAGAGGGTCTGAGGACAGAGGGTCTAAGGACAGAGGGTCTGAGGACAGAGGGTCTAAGGACAGAGGGTGTAAGGACGGAGGGTCTGAGGACGGAGGGTCTGAGGACAGAGGGTCTGAGGACAGAGGGTCTAAGGACAGAGGGTCTAAGGACAGAGGGTCTAAGGACAGAGGGTGTAAGGACAGAGGGTCTGAGGACAGAGGGTCTGAGGACAGAGGGTGTAAGGACAGAGGGTCTAAGGACAGAGGGTTTGAGGACAGAGGGTCTAAGGACAGAGGGTCTGAGGACAGAGGGTCTAAGGACAGAGGGTCTGTGTTGTTATATTTGTTGTAAAGTGTCTCTACTGTAGGCTATTTTTATTTTATGTAAAGCACTTTGGCTCCACCAAACATCGTTTATAAATGTGCTATATAAATAAAACTTGATTTTATTTGATTTGAAATGACCCGGAAGTCCCTCAGTGGCAGCCATGCATGATAAGTGCCGTTAGAATTCTCTAAATCTCTAGTCAGGCCCCAAAAAGTTGGGCCCCCCCAACACAAACAGTCAGGCTCAGTGGCGGCGCCAGAGATTTATTTTGGGGGTGCTGTGGGGGAGCTTGACGTTTCATAGAGGGTGCTCAAACATTTAGGGTTTCCCATTAAGGTACCGGGCGCGACAGAGGAATGTTCTACTGCAACCCTCCCCACGCACATACACAGTGTGACTGTTACAATGAATGCTCGATAATCAGCTCACGGCATATAGGTGTAAGCAGGGGTAAAGTTCTATTTTTATAGGTGGGGAGTGGACCTCACATAGGGGGGTCCGGGGGCATGCTCCCCCGGGAAGATATTTTTTTTAAATATTGAAGTTGAAAGCATTAATCTGGTGCACTTTGAGAGCAACATGAAGAGACCTATGGATACATCTCTCAACACCCATTTGAAACAGAACTGTAAACAGATTTAATTTGTCTTTATGCACCCCCCCAACATGCACCCCAACAACAGCCTCTGATCATCAACAGACTTCATGCTTCATCGGATGCATATATTAGATAATAATCTCTCTCACTCCTAACATCTAAATCTACTTCCAGCACGGATACATGTTCATAAAATACATCCGTTGTTTGTTCTGTATGCTTCTTGAAATCTAAAAAACACCTCCAATAATATGAATCATCTGAGAAAACGACTTCTTCTTTATTAACGTGTCGGGAAAATGTTAGTGAAGATTTAATTATTATTACAAGCTGGTTTGTAGCTTATGGTTTCTGTAAACTCAACGTTTCCCTCGGCCGGATAGAGAGGTATTGTTGGGGAGAAATCTAAAACAAAACAACATTATTTCAAATTATTTTAATATATAAATATTTTAATATCACATACAGTTTTCCTTTCTTTCAATTTCTTTTCAATATCATACTGATATACACCTGAACATCAGAAGAAGAGGACTCTTTAAAGTAGAGACACTACATACTGATATACACCTGAACATCAGCAGGAGAGGACTCTTTAAAGTAGAGACACTACATACTGATATACACCTGAACATCAGCAGGAGAGGACTCTTTAAAGTAGAGACACTACATACTGATATACACCTGAACATCAGTAGGAGAGGACTCTTTAAAGTAGAGACACTACATACTGATATACACCTGAACATCAGCAGGAGAGGACTCTTTAAAGTAGAGACACTACATACTGATATACACCTGAACATCAGCAGGAGAGAACTCTTTAAAGTAGAGACACTACATACTGATATACACCTGAACATCAGTAGGAGAGGACTCTTTAAAGTAGAGACACTACATACTGATATACACCTGAACATCAGCAGGAGAGGACTCTTTAAAGTAGAGACACTACATACTGATATACACCTGAACATCAGCAGGAGAGGACTCTTTAAAGTAGAGACACTACATACTATATACACCTGAACATCAGCAGGAGAGGACTCTTTAAAGTAGAGGCACTACATACTGACATACACCTGAACATCAGCAGGAGAGGACTCTTTAAAGTAGAGACACTACATACTGATATACACCTGAACATCAGAAGAAGAGGACTCTTTAAAGTAGAGACACTACATACTGATATACACCTGAACATCAGCAGGAGAGGACTCTTTAAAGTAGAGACACTACATACTGATATACACCTGAACATCAGCAGGAGAGGACTCTTTAAAGTAGAGACACTACATACTGATATACACCTGAACATCAGCAGGAGAGGACTCTTTAAAGTAGAGACACTACATACTGATATACACCTGAACATCAGCAGGAGAGGACTCTTTAAAGTAGAGACACTACATACTGATATACACCTGAACATCAGCAGGAGAGGACTCTTTAAAGTAGAGACACTACATACTATATACACCTGAACATCAGCAGGAGAGGACTCTTTAAAGTAGAGGCACTACATACTGATATACACCTGAACATCAGCAGGAGAGGACTCTTTAAAGTAGAGACACTACATACAGATATACACCTGAACATCAGCAGGAGAGGACTCTTTAAAGTAGAGACACTACATACTATATACACCTGAACATCAGCAGGAGAGGACTCTTTAAAGTAGAGACACTACATACTATATACACCTGAACATCAGCAGGAGAGGACTCTTTAAAGTAGAGACACTACATACTGATATACACCTGAACATCAGCAGGAGAGGACTCTTTAAAGTAGAGGCACTACATACTGATATACACCTGAACATCAGCAGGAGAGGACTCTTTAAAGTAGAGACACTACATACTGATATACACCTGAACATCAGCAGGAGAGGACTCTTTAAAGTAGAGACACTACATACTGATATACACCTGAACATCAGTAGGAGAGGACTCTTTAAAGTGAATATTTTCTGGGCATGTTTTTAGGGGAGTTTCTCTTCACGGCTGTTCCCACCCCTGATTTTCCACTTTCTCACTCAGGTCAGGTTTCTTTTACGCCGTCGGTGTCCCTGTTCTCCGTCTGATGAGGAAACTCAGGATTTGTGTTTTTCTGTTGCTACGACAGTGAGTCAGACGTAAGGCCAGCAGATATGAGTGGGGGTGTGTGTGTGTGTGTGTGTGTGTGTGTGTGTGTGTGTGTGTGTGTGTGTGTGTGTGTGTGTGTGTGTGTGTGTGTGTGTGTGTGTGTGTGTGTGTGTGTGTGTGTGTGTGTGTGTGTGTGTGTGTGTGTGTGTGTGTGTGTGTGTGTGTGTGTGTGTGTGTGTGTGTGTGTGTGTGTGTGCGTGCGTGCGTGTGTGTGTGTGTGTGTGTGTGTGTGCGTTATAAAGACCCATGTAGTTCAGTAAATGTGTATAAACATTTCTAATGGTCCCACTCAGTGTTCATGGCTTAGTTGAATACTTGATTCTGATTGGTCCATTGGGACATTTCAGAGGTCGATATGACAGAAGTACAGAGCGCTGTTAAAGGCTCGGTGAGTTTAACAGACAGATTTTACAGACTGCGGTTCTTCACCAGCAGCAAAGAGAAGATTCTTTAGCCTGGATTGGTTTGTTCCACTGACTGAAGCATACTATGTCATCGAGTGCCGCCGAAGGACTGTTCCAATGTCCAGCATACTTGGAATTCTACCGAGCCCGGCGTACTTCGTTTGGAGAAATTTCGAGGCTGCACATGTGTAGACTCCGCGGTCTTAAAATCCCCACAATGCTTTGCGCGCGGACCAATTTCCCCAAATCTGTGGCGGAAAATGCTAGTCTGTTCCACTCTTCGGCCGTTTCTCAATCGCGAGGATACTTGCTTGGTAGCACATGTCTTCCGAGTCACTTCCTTCAGAAGCTAGGCAAGAATCCTTCCTGGGATTCGGAAAACGAAGAGTGGAACAGGCGAGCAAGTGTGCGTCATATGAGAGGCCTTGTCTTACATTTTCCGCCACAGATTTGGGGAAATTGGTCCGTGCGCAAAGCATTGTGGGGATTTTAAGGACGCGAAGTCTACCCATGTGCAGCCTCGAAATTACCCACGAACCAAGGACGCGGCCTCGGTGGAATTGCAAGTATGCCGGACATTGGAACAGTCCTTCGGCGGCACTCGATGACGTAGCATCCTTGAAATATTGCCTTGGAAGCCAGAATCCTCGAGATTGAGAAACGGCCTTCGTTTTTCGAATGCCAGGAAGGATTCTTGCCTCGCTTCTGAAGCAAGTGACTCGGAAGACATGTGCTACCAAGCCAGCGTGCTCGAGATTGAGAAACACCCACTAACCCTGACTTTGGCAGTGATTGTGTTTAAATTAGGGCTGTCAAGTTAACGCGTTAATAACGCGTTAACGCAAAAAAAATTAACGCCACTAATTATTTTAACGCGATTAATGCATGTGTATTTTTTTCCCTCGGCCGCCCCGTAGCTTCAGAGCGCATCGAGTTTAAAATACCATCTACAAGCTGATGCTGACAGCCCCGCTCCTGCCGCCCGCTTGTGGCAGACGACACTTCCACGCTCACCGGCAGGCACCGACTGGCCATCGGGAGGACCGGGAGGGTGTGTGTGGCCCGAGCGAGCGAGAGAGAGACCTTACGTGCAATACCGTGTGAACGCGGCTATTGTTGTTGTTAGCATCTGGTGCTAGCTAGCTGCGCTAACGGATATAAGGAGCTGTTTAAATGAAAACAGAGGAGCGCTCCATCCACACAACTGCGCCGAGCACTTGACTTGATGCAGGAAGCAGACAGCGGGACATTGTACGAGAAGTCAGCACACTCATGATTGCAGCAACATGATTGCAGCGTCCAGGCAGCTCCCGTTCGAGCATATGCCTTGAGTTGCACACATAACTCCAACGATCACACACACACACACACACACACACACACACACACACACACACACACACACACACACACACACACACACACACACACACACACACACACACACACACACACACACACACCATTTGTATTGAATGAGAGAGGTTCCAGGTTGTTGTGTTTAATATTCATGAGAATATTTGTCATTGTTCAAATGATAATAAACATTAGCATAAAGCATATTCGTCCCGCGGGCCCACCACCTACGGGAAACATCGATGGGGTCGGGTGCGCTGCCAGACGGGTGGCAGTGAAAGCGGAGGGTCTCGACGGACCAGACCCGGGCGGCAGAAGCTGGCTTTGGGGACGTGGAGCGTCACCTCTCTGGGGGGGAAGGAGCTGGAGCTTGTGCGGGAGGTGGAGCGGTACCAGTTGGATCTGGTTGGGCTCACCTCTACGCACAGCGTCGGCTCTGGAACCTTACTTCTGGATAGGGGTTGGACTCTATTCTTCTCCGGAGTTGCTCAAGGTGTGAGGCGCCGGGCGGGTGTGGGGATACTCACAAGTCCCCGGTTAGGTGCTTCGTTGTTGGAGTTTACCCCAGTGGACGAGAGGGTCGCCTCCCTACGCCTGCGGGTTATGGGGGGGAAAACTCTGACTGTTGTGTGTGCTTATGCACCCAACAGCAGTTCAGAGTATTCGGCCTTCTTGGAGACCCTGGAAAGAGTCCTGTATGGGGCTCCTGAAGGGGACTCCTTAGTCTTGCTGGGAGACTTCAACGCACATGTGGGCAATGATGGAGACACTTGGAGGGGCGTGATTGGGAGGAACGGCCCCCCTGATCTGAACCGGAGAGGTGGTTTGTTACTGGACTTCTGTGCTAGTCATGGATTGGCCATAACAAACACCATGTTCGAACATAAGGATGCTCATAAGTGTACGTGGTACCAGAGCACCCTAGGCAGAAGGTCCATGATCAATTTCGTTATCGTATCATCGGACCTGAGGCCGTATGTTTTGGACACTCGGGTAAAGAGAGGGGCGGAGTTGTCAACTGATCACCATCTGGTGGTGAGTTGGGTTGAGTGGCGGGGGAAGCCTCTGGAGAGACCTGGTAAGCCCAAACGTGTAGTTCGGGTGAACTGGGAACGTCTGGAGGAGGCCCAAGTTCAGGAGGCCTTCAACTCACACCTCCGGCGGAGCTTTTCGGGCATTCCTGTGGAGGTTGGGGACATTGAACCAGAGTGGTCGGTGTTCAAAGCCTCTATTGCCGAAGCCGCGGCGGGGAGCTGTGGTCTCAAGGTCCTAGGTGCCTCAAGGGGCGGTAACCCTCGAACCTCCTGGTGGACACCGGTGGTCAGGGAAGCCGTCCGACTGAAGAAGGAGGCCTTCAGGGATTTGTTATCCCGGGGGACTCCCGAAGCAGTTGCAAGGTACCGACAGGCCCGAAGGGCAGCAGCCTCATCCGTGGCCGAGGCAAAGCAGCGGGTGTGGGAGAAGTTCGGAGAAGACATGGAGAAGGACTTTCGGGCGGCACCAAAGTTGTTCTGGAAAACTGTCCGACACCTCAGGAGGGGGAAGCAGGGAACCATCCAAGCTGTGTACAGTAAGGATGGGACGTTGTTGACCTCAACTGATGGAGTGTTGGGGCGTTGGAAGGAACACTTTGAGGAACTCCTGAACCCGACAACTCCGCCCTCTATGTTAGAGGCAGAGCTGGAGTATGACGGGGGATCAACACCAATCTCCCGGGGGGAGGTCACTGAGGTCGTCAAACAACTCCACAGTGGCAAAGCCCTGGGGGTGGATGAGATCCGCCCGGAAATGCTGAAGGCTCTGGGTGTTGAGGGACTGTCATGGTTGACACGTCTCATCAACGTTGCGTGGAAGTCGGAAACAGTACCGAAGGAGTGGCAGACCGGGGTGGTGGTCCCCCTTTTCAAAAAGGGGGATCAGAGGGTGTATGCCAATTACAGAGGCATCACACTACTCAGCCTCCCCGGGAAAGTTTACTCCAAGGTACTTGAAAGGAGGGTCAGGCCGATTGTGGAACCTCAGATTGAGGAGGAACAATGCGGATTCCGTCCTGGTCGTGGAACGACGGATCAGCTTTTTACTCTCGCAAGGATCCTGGAGGGGGCCTGGGAGTACGCTGATCCGGTCTACATGTGTGTTGTAGACTTGGAGAAGGCGTATGACCGGGTTCCCAGGGAGTTACTGTGGGAGGTGCTGCGGGAGTATGGGGTGAGGGGGTCTCTGCTCAGGGCCATCCAATCTCTGTACTCCCAAAGCGAGAGCTGTGTCCGGGTCCTCGGCAGTAAGTCGGACCCATTTCCGGTGAGGGTTGGCCTCCGCCAGGGCTGCGCTTTGTCACCAATCCTGTTTGTAATATACATGGATCGGATTTCGAGGCGTAGTCGTGGGGGGGGGGGGTCTGCAGTTCGGTGGACTAAGGATTGCACCACTGCTTTTTGCAGATGATGTGGTTCTGATGGCTTCATCGGTCTGCGACCTTCAGCACTCACTGGATCGGTTCGCAACCGAGTGTGAAGCGGCTGGGATGAGGATCGGCACCTCCAAATCTGAGGCCATGGTTCTCAGCAGGAAACCGATGGACTGTCCACTCCAAGTAGGGAATGAGTCCTTACCCCAAGTGAAGGAGTTCAAGTATCTCGGGGTCTTGTTCTCGAGTGAGGGAACAATGGAGCGTGAGATGGGCCGGAGAATCGGAGCAGCGGGAGCGGTACTGCAGTCGCTTTACCGCACCGCTGTGACGAAAAGGGAGCTGAGCCAGAAGGCAAAGCTCTCTGTCTACCGGGCCATGTTCGTTCCTACCCTCACCTATGGTCATGAAGGATGGGTCATGACCGAAAGAACGAGATCGCGGATACAAGCGGTCGAGATGGGTTTCCTCCGCAGGGTGGCTGGTGTCTCCCTTAGGGATAAGGTGAGAGGTTCGGTCATCCGGGAGGGACTCGGAGTTGAGCCGCTCCTCCTTCGCGTCGAAAGAAGCCAGTTGAGGTGGTTCGGGCACCTAGTTAGGATGCCACCTGGGCGCCTCCCTAGGGAGGTGT
>NW_027262369.1:15000-32338 GCF_902827115.2 Pseudochaenichthys georgianus
AATAAAAGTGGACCTGAAACAGAGCCTTGAGGAACACCATTAGTGATGTTCAACCACTCAGAAGACAGCCCATCAAAGTGAACACATGGGACCTTTCAGAGAGGTAGTTCTCAAACCACCCCACTGCATGGCTGGATATGTCAATACTGAGTAGCCTCTGCTTTAAGATGAGATGATCAACGGTATCAATCGCTTTGGACAGGTCATGTTAGAGTTTATTGAAGGATAGATATGTTTTCATAATGTATTGTCATAAAGTGTTCAAGAAGATTCTTAGTCAGGAAGGGAGGAACAGAGAACAGTCTGTTCAAGAGCACACATACACACACACACACACACACATTCACATGACAGAGTCACAAGATACACACAAACATATATTGGTGTTGGTCATCATCACATGATTGTCATGTTACTGTATTGTTGAAAATAAAAGGGCTGCACTGAGCAAAGGCGGGCGGAATTGGTTGAGAGTGGACATTTGCAGGTCGCTCGCCGATTCTCCTCGCAGCAAGCTAAATTGAAAACTCGAGTACTGTTATCTCTGTTCACTGGATTTGGTATATTGAACCGAACTGGGGTTTTACCCTTACAAAGTAATATTGAAGACCCCACAGGTCAACAAACAGAGCTGCACAACTCTGCTTATTATCTAACATACTAGTAATGTCATTCACCACTTTCATCGTGGCAGTGATGGTGCTGCGCTGCTTTCTGAAGCCTGACTGATGTTTAGACAGGATGTCATTTATACATAAAAACTCCTTTACTTGTTCTCTCACAAGTCGTTCGAGCACCTTCGCCAGAACTGACCATTTAGAGATTGGCCTATAGTTATTTAAAATAGTTGCCTCACCTCCTTTCAGTAAAGGCTGCAAAATACGCTGACTTCCACTTACTTAAAACAAAGACATCAGTTAGATAACTATAAATGTTCCCTATAGTTATATGTTCCCGATATACAATTATAAAGGGAACGTATACAGCTAGCTCGTTAAATAATTAGCTGTATATGTTGCCTATAGTTACTGTATATGTTCCCTATAGTTACTGTATACGTTCCCTATAGTTACTGTATACGTTCCCTATAGTTACTGTATATGTTCCCTATAGTTACTGTATATGTTCCCTATAGTTACTGTATACGTTCCCTATAGTTACTGTATACGTTCCCTATAGTTACTGTATACGTTCCCTATAGTTACTGTATATGTTCCCTATAGTTACTGTATACGTTCCCTATAGTTACTGTATATGTTCCCTATAGTTACTGTATATGTTCCCTATAGTTACTGTATACGTTCCATATAGTTACTGTATACGTTCCCTATAGTTACTGTATACGTTCCCTATAGTTACTGTATACGTTCCATATAGTTACTGTATACGTTCCCTATAGTTACTGTATACGTTCCCTATAGTTACTGTATACGTTCCCTATAGTTACTGTATACGTTCCCTATAGTTACTGTATACGTTCCCTATAGTTACTGTATACGTTCCCTATAGTTACTGTATACGTTCCCTATAGTTACGTTCCCTATAGTTACTGTATACGTTCCCTATAGTTACTGTATACGTTCCCTATAGTTTACTGTATACGTTCCCTATAGTTACTGTATACGGTCCCTATAGTTACTGTATACGTTCCCTATAGTTACTGTATATGTTCCCTATAGTTACTGTATAGCGGTCCCTATTTGCAGTATGTATATAGAGAACATATACAGTTAGCTAGTTTGATAGCTAGCTGCATATGTTCATTATAGTTATGTTTTATATATATCATTATGTAGGGAACATATAGCCATCTACTGAGATAGATAGCTGTAAATGTGCACTACAGTAACTATAGGGGAACATATACAGCTAGCTAGCTATACTGTTCCCATAATGATAGAGGGAACATATATAGTTTATCTATTTAGGTAACTATATGTGTTCTCTATAGTTGTGTTTTCTATATATAATTATTTAGGGAAAGGATACACCTAGCTATCTAAGTGCTAGCTAGCGTTAGCTTATCCAGCTTGCTACTAGCTAGTTAGCTTATATGTTCCCTCTATTATTCATTGTCTTACAACACTACTAGCACTAGCACTCAATTATAATGATTTTAACAACACTGGGGCCATTTTTTTGTCACTCCCTTTGTCTCCTCCCTTTCAAACTCACTTAAATAAGGCGCCAAAAAACCACGAGCAAAGCGTCATCAGGTGAATTAAGCCGTGGCGCTGCAGATCTCAGGGGGAAGGAGGATGCTGCCATTAATGACAGAAGAGTTTCCACGGCGGCGCCCAGCTGCTCACCTTCAGGGCATCATCTCCACATTCCTCTGGGAGGCATATCAGATCCAGCTCTTTTATTGGTGCTTAAAGAGCAGCTTCTCTCTGTGTTACCTCTGAGCAAACAAGCACATGCTGCTGGCGTCATGCAGCTGGGAGGGAAGGCTTTATGGGCTCCTCTAATGAGTGGAAAGCATCAGGACGCTGCAGGGAACCCCTCATGTGCTCAGGATCTCTGCGCAGCAATGTGTATATCCCCTTTCTCCAGGCAGAGTTTTGCATTAGTTTGACCCGTTTTTGAGATGCCTTCCCTGCTCTGGATAATCCACTGAGCATGCTGTTGAAGAGGTGTCACTGGAACTGCTGTGAGGTCCTCTGTGATCTTTATCGTTCCTATAGCAGTCATTTCTTTAATTAAAGTGGACCTATCATGCTGAATTGGAAATATATTGTAGGGCCAAACCTATTACAAAACATACAAACCCTTCCCCCCGCTGTAGCACTGCCTCAAACTGCTCAAACCCCTCTGTTGCAGCCCTGTTAGAGAAACACGGGTCCTTAGCTTGAAAAATAAATAAGAGGACGCAGAGCTAATGCCTGATCAGAATTCTACTGGATATAAGTTAAATTCTGCTATGTGATAAAACGCCATCTCAAATGCTTTTTCTCTCAGGTTTATCACAAGAGGCGCTTCACACCGCAGTACTTTTCCCACATAGGTTCATGAGAACTTAGTTCATGAGCACTCTTTAGTTCTCATGAACTAAGTACAGATCGCGTTCACACCGAAATAAGTCCCTGGGAGAGGATTAGGCAAATGAAGTCGCTGACGTCACTTCTTCTTCTTCTGCTTTGGGTTTACCTGGCAGGCCGCCACAACCCACTTCACGGCGTATACTGCCGCCCGGAGTCCCCGGCCCGGAAGTCCCCGGAGTTGGGGAAGGCTTCAGTAGAAGCTGCTGGGACTCCCAGCAGCTTCTACTGAAGCCTTCCGAGTAAAATCGCCAGAACGCCGACACCTCCTCATCTCCACCGCTCCCCTGTCTTATTTTGTTTGCCATAATTTAGTCTCTCTGCGTTTCTGCGCTGGGCTAATGCTAATGCTAATAATGCTAATGCGAGGATAATAAAATGGCGGCTTCACAAAACTTTTGGGAGTGTTACGGGGCGTGGTTTGCAATCCGCCAGCCAATCAGACACAGGAACCTTTCTCCCACGAAAGCCCCTGCTCTCTAGCAGGGACGGAAAGGGGGTGAAAAAGGTTCTCATGAACTAATTTTAGTTACCGGCTCTTTTTGGTGTGAACGCGACATTTCGGAACTAAAAGTGGGAAAAGTGTGAACGCGTCTAAGGTGAGTTCCTTTTTTTTATTTCCTGCTTTTTAAACACGTGCTCTCCAGTACAGGTTAGCTCTGAGTGTTAGCGATGCTAATGTAAACAAAGACGAGATGACGTCCAAAACACGTCAGGCATCGTTTCTGATAGCAACTTTCTGTGGGTCCGTTGCCGATGTCAGATCGGCAGCAAATCTGGATCCGCTCGTTGTACCACTGCTTTTAAAAGATCTAGGTACGGAGGAAAAGAGAGAGGGTTTTATTTTCTGACGCTGCGTGAGTTTCCCCGACGCACCGGGGACACATGTTTATGTATAAGAGGACATCACAAAGTGCTTTTCGCATGACAGGTCCCCTTTAAGAAATTACGATATTGTTCCATTTGTTCCATTTGTTCCATTTGTTCCATTGTTACATTTTACATTTATTTATTTATAGAAGGACCATGCATACAACAACATTCATCTCAGCAAAGAGAAGAGATGCAATGTGCCGGATTATAGCTAATAGCTAATTCTATCTGTGGTCCTCAGACAGGTTCATAACAATCATATAACAAATAATAACATTGCATGATCTCTATCAGTCAAACCATTTTAAAAACTGATTTAAGTAAAGCTCAATAAATTAATACATTAATACATAGTACAACTTGAAATACACTTACATGATCTCGGTCACTCAAATAATTACAAAGCCTGATTTAAATTCAGGTTACACGAAATAACACTAGTACACTTCAAATACACTTAAATAAAATATCACGATATGACGATACGTTCAAATAAAACAATAAAAACTCAGATTACAGTGTAATTCATGTTGGCATGACTGGTTGCTTAATATCATTTGTTTTGCACCATAGGAAAAACGAGTTAAAATCAGTACAGGTTTAAGTTCAACCTGGAAGAGTATTCCAGTGCTTGATGGCTGTAAACGAAATGCTGATCGTCCAAAGGCAGTGCGCCTCAGAGGGAGGATCAGATCTGGAGTTTCTGCAACTTCTGCTCTACAGGCAAAATGAAAAAAAAAAAGCCCTTCAACGGTGGTGTTGTAGAATTGTGAAGGATTCTGAATACCAATCGAACTCGGGAAAGTAGAACAAGACTATCAAAAACGGAAAGTTTGTATTTGGACAGTATATTGCGAATGATGGTGTTTAAGATGACTTTCTATCCCTAACTTTGAAGGCTTGTTTGTAAAGGAACCTCAAAGTGGTCTCATAGCAGGTCTGAGTTGCTTGGGACCAGGCAGGTTATACAGAAGTGAAACATGTGATAGTATCATGGCATGCAGAAAAAGGTTTCGATGCTTCTATGGTTCATGAGTTCCTAATATGTTTACCTTTGGAAAATTGTTATATTTCAGCTTTTCTAGTCAGCTTCTAATGTGGCTTTCAAAAGTCAAATGGACATCCAAGATCACTCCCCCAAGTATTTACCTCAATTATTTTACCATTCACACGAAGCTGTGGATGCGTGGTTGTTTTTTTCTTATTCTGAAATACATTGTCACTGTTTTGTTAGTGTTTAGAGTAAGACACGAGTCATTTAACCACTGAGCGACTTTGTGCAGCGTCGACGAGAGCTTGGAGGCAAACCTGTTTCAGCATCTTCCCATGAGTGCAAACCACCGTGTCGTCAGCAGACACCTGGACGTCCACATCCTCACAAACAGATCGGAGATCATTCATATATGCTGAACAACAGCGGTCCAAGAACTGAGCCTTGTGGCACTCCGATTGAGCATGGCTTAGTTTCTGACAGTTTATCATGTATACGGACACATTGAGAACGACCAGCTAAATAAGACCTGACCCGTTGAACTGCGCTAACTGACAGGTTGAGATTGTTGAGTTTTGATACAAGTTTGGTTTACTGTGTCAAATACTTTTCGCAGGTCAAGGAACACTGCTCCAACTATCCCTCCTTTGTCTAACTTAGCCTTGATTCCTTTCCACTAAATAGCAGCATGCAGTCTCAGTAGAATACTTGGTCCTAAAACCAATCATGCATAGGATGGAGTAGGTGTTGTAGCTTAGGTGTAACCCAGCTGCTCCGCGACTACTTTTTCAACTACTTGGACACAACAGGTAAATGCTGATGGTCTAAGTTGCCTACGTCTTTCTTGTCGCCACATTTAAAAAAAATTGGTGTTACAATAGCAGTTTTAAGAGCTGATGGAAATGTATTACTTTTATTGATTGATTTGTAATATAGGGTTATGGAGCTAGCTAAGTCCTTTTATGTTTTTTTATAAATACTGGGGTCTAGTCCCCAGTGATAGCTTTAGCCTTAGAATTTGATACGGTGGAAATTATTTTATTCACTTTAGTCTCATTTGTACAGTTGAGTTTGAACGCTTTTGTTATCGGTCAGCGAATGCAAGAAGCTGTTCTGTACATTGAGAACTGGGGGGCCAATTCTGAACGATCAATAAAGAAAGTATTTTGTTTCCTCTCTTCCTTGATGCAACAGGTTTGTATATGCTTATAAAGCAGAAACAGGCTGCGGTTGATCCATTCTGTGCAGTAGATAAGTCAGATGACGCTCCACAACGTCCCTTTGTAGATGATGTAATATGACTCACACAAACTTACAACACATGCGTTGGTTTTAAACGCAATTAATGGATGACGTAAAAAGTATGAGGAAAGTATAGGAAAGGTTAGGGTTGTGTGTTTTACAGGAAAACACATTGCGTAAAACACTGCTGTGGATCTGTTGATGTCCTAAAGAACTAACTCTTACTTATATGCTTAGAAACAGATCCATTTTGTGCGATAAATAGATAAATTACATCAGATGTCCGTTTTTCTATATGATCGCACACAAACAAAGACGATTGATGACCATTTTTTACTTGGTTTTGTTATTTCTGATTGGAGTGTTTGTCGAGCCAAGTGAAGAAACCCTGGCTCTGTTACCCTCGGCTCTACAAGTGGATATTATGCCATCATATCTGCAGTATATCGGCAGGACATTTGTGTGAAAGACAGACTTATGCTTTTCCATTTTAAAAGTGCCCATTCAGACGTCTGCATCTCACAGATGGATCGTCTGAAAACCTGGACTCCGAGCAGAGTTTAGAGAAAACCCTTTGATTATCTTGGATTTCGCTGAATGGCGTTTATTCTCAGGTCTGAAGGGACGTCTGAGTCCGGCCAAAGTCAGTCTCAAAGACACAATTATGCAACACCCCTCTCTGTTTTATCTAATCCAGAAAACCTCACAATGCCACCGCTTTAGCTCCCGTATCTCCAGCGTGCCAGTTTCTCTTTTGGCTGTTTTAGAAATGACTCCTAAGACTCGTCTCAATCCTCCATTGTTTGGTTAATGAACTGTCCTCGGAGTGCCAGCGACTGTAAACTGTGCCGAGTGCAGATGGTGGTGCAATCCACCCCCAGCTGGAGGAGGTCTAGTGCCCATTTCTGGAGCTTATTAGCAGCTAGAAGTAGCCTCAGCGAGCAGCAGCTGTGGAGGTTTGATGCCTCCCTCTGAGCTGCAGAACAGAGGCCTTTGTCTCAGGGGGGCTGAGCTATTGTTTATCCTCTAAACCCATTCACCTTTTTAACCTCCACATATTAACACGACTTACTTTATGATTTCTGAAATAAAAAGCAAATATTTAGCTATAAAGGAACTACACGGCAGAGTACTGCATCGGGTCGGATGTACCGAAAAAAAGTGATTCGCAGGTGGTAATTTTTCAAACGCTTTTTCCCGGGTTCGGTTCTGGGTCAAACAAAGAAGATGCGGGTCGGGTCGCGGGTGTTGCATAATAAATATATTAAAATAATAATAATTTAGTTTAATGTTTAAATCCTCAGACCTCTCCCCGCGGGACCGCGCATAATCATAACCTCTGCAGCGCATCAATCTGCTGCTGAGCCGCCGCATTGGAAATGGCTGAGGTGAAGCTCTCTCGCGGAGAATACAGCATTTTCAATAACACTTCCTCAAGAGCGAAATCCACCGTCTGGAGGCTTCTGGTTCCTAGATGAGAAAATAACCAACATCCCACACTTTGAGACAAATATGCACCTGCGTGTGTTAATAATTGCACGTTTTCACTGCTGATATATATGCGGGTTCGGGTCGGGTTGCAGAACTAATTGGCAATACGTGCGGGCGGAGCGGGTCTTGAAAATCAAACCCGTGCAGGACTCTACAGCACGGTCACATGACTTCACGTCACCACCGCTAAGCTAAAGGTGGCTAATGTTGGGCTATAAAGGAACTACAGCACGGTCACATGACTTCACGACACCCACCGCTAAGCTAAAGGGAGGCTAATGTTGGGCTATAAAGGAACGACAGCACGGTCACATGACTTCACGACACCACCGCTAAGCTAAAGGAGGCTAATGTTGGGCTATAAAGGAACTACAGCACGGTCACATGACTTCACGACACCACCGCTAAGCTAAAGGTGGCTAATGTTGGGCTATAAAGGACCTACAGCACGGTCACATGACTTCACGACACCATGCTAAGCTAAAGGCGGCTAATGTTGGGCTATAAAGGACCTACAGCACGGTCACATGACTTCACGTCACCACCGCTAAGCTAAAGGCGGCTAATGTTGGGCTATAAAGGACCTACGCACGGTCACATGACTTCACGTCACCACCGCTAAGCTAAAGGAGGCTAATGTTGGGCTGTAAAGGAACTACAGCACGGTCACATGACTTCACGTCACCACCGCTAAGCTAAAGGCGGCTAATGTTGGGCTATAAAGGAACTACAGCACGGTCACATGACTTCACGTCACCACCGCTAAGCTAAAGGTGGCTAAGTTGGGCTATAAAGGAACTACAGCACGGTCACATGACTTCACGTCACCACCGCTAAGCTAAAGGTGGCTAAAGTTGGGCTATAAAGGAACTACAGCACGGTCACATGACTTCACGTCACCACCGCTAAGCTAAAGGCGGCTAATGTTGGGCTATAAAGGACCTACAGCACGGTCACATGACTTCACGACACCACCGCTAAGCTAAAGGTGGATAATGTTGGGCTATAAAGGAACTACAGCACGGTCACATGACTTCACGACACCACCGCTAAGCTAAAGGTGGCTAATGTTGGGTTATAAAGGACCTACAGCACGGTCACATGACTTCACGACACCACGCCTAAGCTAAAGGCGGCTATCGGTGGGCTTATAAAGGACCTACAGCACGGTTCACATGACTTCACGTACACCCACCGCCTAAGCCTAAAGGCGGCTAATTCTGGGCTATAAAGGACCTACCGCACGGTCACATGGACTTCACGTCACCACCGCTAAGCTAAAGGAGGCTAATGTTGGGCTATAAAGGACCTACAGCACGGTCACATGACTTCACGACACCACCGCTAAGCTAAAGGTGGATAATGTTGGGCTATAAAGGAACTACAGCACGGTCACATGACTTCACGACACCACCGCTAAGCTAAAGGTGGCTAATGTTGGGTTATAAAGGACCTACAGCACGGCCACATGACTTCACGACACCACCGCTAAGCTAAAGGCGGCTAATGTTGGGGCTATAAAGGACCTACAGCACGGTCACATGACTTCACGTCACCACCGCTAAGCTAAAGGCGGCTAATGTTGGGCTATAAAGGAACTACAGCACGGTCACATGTTGGCCTGATGACGCTTAGTGTCCTCATTCAGACGCTTGTTAGTAACCTCCGTTTTTGTATTCACCAGTGAGGTGTTTACTGACGTGTTTTATGTCGTAGAACAAAGCGCCAACATCTTTTCAGCTTGTGTTAACCGCAGACTTCCAGACGGTTGTTTTTTTAAGGGGGAATTTCACATTTCGTCTCACTGCAGTTACTGTCATCGAGATGTAAGTGTTTGTGTACTGTTAGGACAGTTTTCCCATGAAACCAAACTCATGGTGAAACACACACACACACACTCTCTCTCCTTCTGTAAACTATCAAACATCGCTCTTGGCCAACACGGATAATCACTACAAGACATGAAGCGCCTCCTTACTGCGTGTTAAACTCAAGAGTTGTTATTGTTTCTGTGGGGCTGCATCGCTCTAACATGGTGCAACATTGTAGAACATGTGACGTTTATTAAAGATGCTGCTCATGTGTTTCTGGTACAGGAAAGAAGGGCAATCCAATAAAAAGAAGTCTGTCCTACTTGTCCAGTATTAGTAATACAATGCTGCATTGATTTGGAGTCACTGGTCACATGGACATGGAAAACTATTGGAAAAAACCTCTGAATGTTCATTAAAATATTCCTTTTAAATAGGACAAGTACTCAAATCTAATAAAGACACGTGTATCCAATGTAGAAATACAATGCTGCATTGGTTTAACAGAGTCAACATGACATGTTATTAAAAGGAATCAGGACTTTTCTAAATCAAAAACAGCTCAATAATAGTTTTTATTACATACGAAAAGTAAAAAATGTTGCCTGAATTTGACCGTTGGTCTTTATTTTATTTTGTATTAGTTCAGCTATAGCTTGCTAATAACTTAAAAACTGAACCGTTGTTATTGGAAGGGCTCTCCAAAAGCTCTATTTGTATGGTATTGGAGTTATACTGCTGCTTATTCTAATTGTGGGGTTTAGTTTGTGTTGAGTTTTGTATTGATTTTAAATGCAATTACAAAAACTAAATCAAGGCTGTGTTCAGTTTTCTTAACAAGGATTCTGTGTCTGAACAGAGAGACTGTTCATGAATATATTTAATACGTTTTACACATTTCTTAGTAGAGGCAACACGGTCTGCATGGACATCCCACAATAGTTACATTACATTGCATTTAGCTGACGCTTTTATCCAAAGCGACTTACAATAAGTGCGTTCGACCAACAAAATACAAACTTGAAGAAAACAGAATCATAAAGTACATCAGGTTTCATAGAGCCAAAACATTTCAAGTGCTGCTCAACTGGCTGGTGAAGAGGAGGGGACCGAGAACAGAGCCCTGAGGGACCCCTGTAGTTCAAATAAATCATGTTGTTTTTGGTAAATTGGTGCGCTGAACCTCTAAGTGGAGTTACTCAGTTAGACAAAACCAATCCGTCTCGTCTCCAAACTGAACCTCCGTTTAGTTTCTTAAAGATCTCCGATAAAAAAAAGAGGATTCTCTCTGAAACAGTCTGGAGCTCAAAGCTTTCTCTCTTGCCGGTTACACCACAAGGTGAGTTCCTTTCTACTTCCTGCTTCTTCACACACATGCTCTCCAGTACAGGTTAGCTCTGAGTGTTAGCGATGCTAATGTCAACACCGACCATGTTAAGTCCAGAACAGTCGGGCATTGTTTCTGATAGCAGCGTTTCTGATTGGCCCGTGGGTCCACAGTTCAGATATTACGTCATATCGTACGCAAATCTGGATCAGCTCCGTTGTTCCCCGTTTTTAGAGATTTGGGTACGGAGGAAAAGAGAGAGGGTTGTCTTTCCTGACGCTTTGTTTCAAGGATTCAAGGCTTTTATTGTCATGTGTGCTACAGTGGAGTTATGACAATGAAAATCTGAGGACTCTATAGAATATAATAGAAACAGACGATGATAGAAACTCTGCAGAATAGTCAAACAGATGAAAGTTATGTATGTTCTTTCAAAAGTTCAGGTGTCGAGTCTCCTGACACACCGGGGACACATTATGAAAGTGCATTTTGCATGATAGAAGACTTTTCAAACTACAAAACAGCAACATAATTGGTGGCCCTGCTGCAGCTCCGTGGGGGGGCTCAGGTCTGCGGTGGTCCTGCTCCGTGGCAGAGAACACGTCTCTGGTTTCCTGTTAACCGGTTCCAGCAGCGAGGCAGAGTCTGTCGTACAGTTGGTAATGATTTACAGAAAGATCAGGGCCTCTGCTCTCCGTTTCTCATCCAGGAAGACGTCTCGTGCTTTCCCGAATAATCTCAATCTCAATCTTTATTTATAAAGCACATTTAAAACCACCTCAGATGACCAAAGTGCTGTACAGAGAACTACAACATAAAATAATAATTAAAAACAAGATATAATATATATACAATAACTAGAAACATAAAAACACATACGAATAATAATAATAATAATACATTTCATTTATATAGCATACTTTAAAAACGTCATCTCCCGGTGCTTCGCTACGAGGAGAAAATACAATAGAATAAAAGTTATCTGAGGAACAGAAGGTCTTGAAGTTCTTCGAAAGTCGATTTGTGACTCTCTGGATTTCCGTCCTCCACGTCTCTGGAGAAGCGATGACGCACTTTGACTTTATGCAACCTTAGTTGGTTGTTTATTCCTATTTTGTTTATGTTTTTGGTTTCTGGACTTCTTGAGTTCTTGAATAACCAATTTTTGTTTATTCCTTTTTTTTATTTATCTTATTGTTTCATGAATGTTTTGAGTTCTTGGGAAATCAATGTGTGACTCAAGGCTTGAGATGTGTGTCTGTATTCTGGTCCTGAAATCATTCGGGATGTATCTCCATCGGTCGGGAGACATGTCGATGTTCCATGGTTTGAAACAGCAGAGGCACTATCCTGTCTCTATTTCTTTTGCTTTTATAAAACGGTTACCAAGTGTGGCAATATGAAATAAAAGTACACACTCCAATTTAAATAGTTTTAGTAAATAATGATGTTCAAAATAAAATAGTCCCTCCGTTGCCTTCTGCACGAAACATAGTGTGAGCTGGTTGCTATGCAACAACACTAACAGCTAGCGAACATATTAGACAGAGAGCGTTGATCCATTGTTTGGCTTTTTATTTACATCAATGTGTTTGTTGCCGTTTGTTGTGCACCCACTGAAAACCTGTCCAGCATCAGTAGCATGCTTACGAGGTCACTTGTTGAGGTTGAGGTTGTACAGGGTGCTTGACGTGGCGAGAATGTTGCTCCACTTTCTCCGATAAGTTGGTCTGCCTGCTCTTCACGGAGCTCTGCATGTCGTCGTCTAGGTGCTCTCTGGAGATAGGCACTGCTCAATCCACTCCTCCATCGTGAGACCCCCCGGAGGTCCAAGTTAATCTTAAATGTTTCCATCTTATGCTTTGTAAGTTTGTTTCGTAACGGAAGTAAATATATTTATAAAACTGACAAGTCAAATCAAGCAATCTGATTGGTCGATAGTGTTTTTGCGGACCTCTTTGATTACAGATTTGAAAACATCGTTGCTTGCTTTAAAAGTAGCACAGTGCATGATGTCAGACCTTGGAGAGCATCTAGATATCCCGCCCTGATGCCAAAGGAACTGCACGCTGTATGTTTAGCCGTTTGATGTCTATGTCTGGACCGCTGCGTAACAAGGAGGGTTTCTGCCCGTTACTTCTCCGCTGCTTTCTTGTTCCAGCCCAACGATATACTGTTTTTCTCAGACGCGGAGGGATACTGACTTGTTGTGAAAAATAACTTACAATTCTACCCTTGGTCTACGCTCAGTATATCACGGCTAAGAACCAATCAGATTGCTTGATTTGACTTATCCGTTTTATAATGACCTTTTGATACCTTAAGTTTTTCCCTATTTTGTTTGTTTTAGTTTCCTGAACTTGTTGACTTCTTGAAAAACCAACTCGAGATGATTCTCTGGATGTTGGTCCTTCGCTGAGTCGTCTATTTGGGTTTCCTGAAGAGTTTTTTAAATATACATTTGTGACGAGATGTGTTTCTGGATTTTGGTCCTCAAATCTTTTGGGATTTAGGTCTGTCAGTTAGACGTGCTCCATGTTGCATGATTTCAAACAGCACTCTCCTATCTCTAGAGACTTCGTGACGTTTATCGACTTCATGCAACATTCGTTTCTCGGTTTTGTTTTCCGAACTTTTTCTTGAGTTCTTGAAAGATACATTTTTGACTGAACGTGTCTCTGGATTCTTGTCATCGGGTCATCTGGGATGTAGGTCTGTCGGTCAGGGAGACGTCCTCCATGCTGCATGTTTGAAAACAGAAGAGGCCCAATCCTTTCTCTCGAGACGTCATGACGTTTATTAACGCAATGCAACTTTAGTTCTTGTTTCCTGAACTTCTTGAAAAGTCCATTTGTGACTCGAGGCACAGTGAAGCACTTCCAGATTCCCAAGTCAAGAAAAACATTGTCCATAAATGTCAACGTTCCTCTTTAATACCGACAATGTAAGTCCTTCAAAGCTGCAGTGCCCGAGGACAGAGTACTTCTGACTTCTCCCTTCGTCCCTTATTGCCTTTTTTCTTCTTTTGCTACCGAGGCTAATCCTTCCTCCGTCCTCTGACGTCTAGTTTCCTGACTCTGAAACATCACAGTGTCGCATAATTCAACAAGAACATGAGACTATAACATGTCCTGCCGGGCCACAACTACATACATGTAAACACACACACACACTCTCTCTCTCTACCGACCTACACACAGGTATA
This sequence comes from Pseudochaenichthys georgianus, assembly GCF_902827115.2. Lineage (NCBI taxonomy): Eukaryota > Metazoa > Chordata > Actinopteri > Perciformes > Channichthyidae > Pseudochaenichthys > Pseudochaenichthys georgianus. The sequence goes on from NW_027262369.1 coordinate 28,979, forward strand.
AAAGCCGCCCATGTGTTTCTAGTCTTGTTCCTTATGGGCCACATGAAACACTTCCCGTCTCAACAGGAAAACTGTCCTGTAAACCAGCCTCATTAGCCACTGGTGTGTGTGTGTGTGTGTGTGTGTGTGTGTGTGTGTGTGTGTGTGTGTGTGTGTGTGTGTGTGTGTGTGTGTGTGTGTGTGTGTGTGTGTGTGTGTGTGTGTGTGTGTGTGTGTGTGTGTGTGTGTGTGTGTGTGTGTGTGTGTGTGTGTGTGTGTGTGTGTGTGTGTGTGTGTGTGTGTGTGTGTGTGTGTGTGTGTGTGTGTGTGTGTGTGTGTGTGTGTAGGAGCGACCCCCCGGCAGGATCCAGTAAGCAGCAGCCGCCCCCCCGCCGCTCTACAGAGGCAGCAGCAGTCGAGGACCTGTTTGATGACTTTTGATCCGTTGACTTCCACTCTTCCACACACAGAGAGAGGACACTGGGTGGTGGATTGTTTGTGTACTGGATTCATGCGTTAAAGGGTTAAATTATGACGATGTTTTGATAAGACGTTTTGTATTTTAAGATTTCGATGTTCTCGTTTGATGAGTGTGGAGCTGAGGTGCAGACATCGGGTTTATTACTGCAACAAAAAGCCTAAAAATACAAACCTCAATGTTAGAATATATAAATAAACATTAACAATCTTTCTGATCCTCGCTGCAGTCGCCCTTAGCAACCACTCACACGTCCTTACATTATATTTTTATAAATCGGGAAACGTAAACCATTTTCCATAACCTTCATGAACTGGAAGTGAATTTAATAAAACTTGTGATTGTAATTTTTGAACCAATAAACAGTGAAAGTGTTGTTTGTGTGTTGAACTCATCTCTGATTGGCTCATTTGTTGTTTTCCAGGATGGAGGCAAACGCTAATGTTTACAGAAGTGAAAATATCTCTCGGCTGTGATTGGTTGTTCCTCGTCACATGACGGATTATCTCGTCTTGATTGCAGAATATGTTTAACATTAAAGCATGGAGACGACACACTGATATACACCTGAACATCAGCAGGAGAGGACTCTTTAAAGTAGAGACACTACATACTGATATACACCTGAACATCAGCAGGAGAGGACTCTTTAAAGTAGAGACACTACATACTGATATACACCTGAACATCAGCAGGAGAGGACTCTTTAAAGTAGAGACACTACATGCTGATATACACCTGAACATCAGCAGGAGAGGACTCTTTAAAGTAGAGACACTACATACTGATATACACCTGAACATCAGCAGGAGAGGACTCTTTAAAGTAGAGACACTACATACTGATATACACCTGAACATCAGCAGGAGAGGACTCTTTAAAGTAGAGACACTACATGCTGATATACACCTGAACATCAGCAGGAGAGGACTCTTTAAAGTAGAGACATTACATGCTGATATACACCTGAACATCAGCTTGAGAGGACTCTTTAAAGTAGAGACACTACGTACTGATATACACCTGAAAATCAGCTGGAGAGGACTCTTTAAAGTAGAGAAACTACATACTGATATACACCTGAACATCAGCAGGAGAGGACTCTTTAAAGTAGAGACACTACACACTGATATACACCTGAACATCAGCAGGAGAGGACTCTTTAAAGTAGAGACACTACATACTGATATACACCTGAACATCAGCAGGAGAGGACTCTTTAAAGTAGAGACACTACGTACTGATATACACCTGAAAATCAGCTGGAGAGGACTCTTTAAAGTAGAGAGACTACATACTGATATACACCTGAACATCAGCAGGAGAGGACTCTTTAAAGTAGAGACACTACGTACTGATATACACCTGAAAATCAGCTGGAGAGGACTCTTTAAAGTAGAGACACTACATACTGATATACACCTGAACATCAGCAGGAGAGGACTCTTTAAAGTAGAGACACTACGTACTGATATACACCTGAAAATCAGCTGGAGAGGACTCTTTAAAGTAGAGAGACTACATACTGATATACACCTGAACATCAGCAGGAGAGGACTCTTTAAAGTAGAGACACTACGTACTGATATACACCTGAAAATCAGCTGGAGAGGACTCTTTAAAGTAGAGACACTACACACTGATATACACCTGAACATCAGCAGGAGAGGACTCTTTAAAGTAGAGACACTACGTACTGATATACACCTGAAAATCAGCTGGAGAGGACTCTTTAAAGTAGAGACACTACATACTGATATACACCTGAACATCAGCAGGAGGGGACTCTTTAAAGTAGAGACACTACATAATGATATACACCTGAACATCAGCAGGAGAGGACTCTTTAAAGTAGAGACACGACATACTGATATACACCTGAACATCAGCAGGAGAGCACTCTTTAAAGTAGAGACACTACATACTGATATACACCTGAACATCAGCAGGAGAGGACTCTTTAAAGTAGAGACACGACATACTGATATACACCTGAACATCAGCAGGAGAGGACTCTTTAAAGTAGAGATGCTACATACTGATATACACCTGAACATCAGCAGGAGAGGACTCTTTAAAGTAGAGACACTACATGCTGATATACACCTGAACATCAGCAGGAGAGGACTCTTTAAAGTAGAGACACTACATGCTGATATACACCTGAACATCAGCTTGAGAGGACTCTTTAAAGTAGAGACACTACGTACTGATATACACCTGAAAATCAGCTGGAGAGGACTCTTTAAAGTAGAGAAACTACATACTGATATACACCTGAACATCAGCAGGAGAGGACTCTTTAAAGTAGAGACACTACACACTGATATACACCTGAACATCAGCAGGAGAGGACTCTTTAAAGTAGAGACACTACATACTGATATACACCTGAACATCAGCAGGAGAGGACTCTTTAAAGTAGAGACACTACGTACTGATATACACCTGAAAATCAGCTGGAGAGGACTCTTTAAAGTAAAGACACTACATACTGATATACACCTGAACATCAGCAGGAGAGGACTCTTTAAAGTAGAGACACTACGTACTGATATACACCTGAAAATCAGCTGGAGAGGACTCTTTAAAGTAGAGACACTACACACTGATATACACCTGAACATCAGCAGGAGAGGACTCTTTAAAGTAGAGACACTACGTACTGATATACACCTGAAAATCAGCTGGAGAGGACTCTTTAAAGTAGAGACACTACATACTGATATACACCTGAACATCAGCAGGAGGGGACTCTTTAAAGTAGAGACACTACATAATGATATACACCTGAACATCAGCAGGAGAGGACTCTTTAAAGTAGAGACACGACCATACTGATATACACCTGAACATCAGCAGGAGAGCACTCTTTAAAGTAGAGACACTACATACTGATATAC
>NW_027262370.1:0-5000 GCF_902827115.2 Pseudochaenichthys georgianus
GGGCTGGCGTGAAGGGCCAAGTTTGAAATGGCTTTTGTGGGATTTAAAGGTATATGGTGAATGTACGTGTGTGTGTGTGTGTGTGTGTGTGTGTGTGTGTGTGTGTGTGTGTGTGTGTGTGTGTGTGTGTGTGTGTGTGTGTGTGTTGTGTGTGTGTGTGTGTGTGTGTGTGTGTGTGTGTGTCGTAATCACAGCACTGTACAGGGTGATGCATGTTCTGCAAATACATCTGTCAGGAAAGCTTTTAAAGGAACGTACTCGTGGTGCTTTTCTTTTCAGTTCATGTCACGCACATCGGGGAAGGGGCCAAGCGGTCAAAGATAACGACGGTACCCAGGGACTGCTTCACACTTACATCTACAGGGGGTCTTTATCGGTTTCCTCATGATAGTTTCATAAAGAGGCCCTTTTCTCTTTCCTGTCGAGTGCTATGTTTTAGTCATAGGCGGAGTTGATTATTATTATTATTATTATCATGCGCCGCTTGCCACCTCCTTCTCCAGGAGGACTCAGAAGAGGGTGTAGCACTTTTCTTTTCCTTTTCTTTTCCTTATAGATGTGATGTGATGTGAAACCGGCCTTAAGACCCTCTTCTTTCGGCAGGCCTTCCAATAAACGTTGAGCACGGTACACCTGGAGTACTGCCATTTTTATCGCTATCTCCGACTTTTATTGTTGTACTCTATTTTATATTTTATTTTTTTATTTCTTATTATTATTACAATTATTTGTTTAATCTCTCAAAGTGTATCCCTTGTTGTGAAGCACTTCGAGATGTGTCTTGGCAGATGAGAAGCGCTATATAAATTAAATATATTATTATTATTATTATGTTTAATTTGTTGTTGTTTTGTTTCTTTCCGTTAACCGTCAAGTGGGAAATAAGTATTGTGTGTCTCTCTTTCCTAAAACACTGTTATGTGTGGCTGTGAAAAAAATTATTCTGAAGGGCAGACCATCTATTTGTATTTATTTAGTTTTTTTTAGAAAGGGGCGTGTCGTATTCTTCTCCCTGCTGCTTTCCGCTCGATGGTGCTTTGGTAGAGTCATGTTTTCTTGGCAATTATTGTACATTTGGTTTTGCAAATAAAAATGAAATGAAAATGAATATGTGATTTCCTTCAGTTTAAGCAGCTGCTTTCAGCTATTCCAACTAACTGGAAACGTACATTAAAAGATGGAAACCGACAGCAGGTCTGGACACCTCACACAAGAAGTCAGAACTGGCTATCAACAATGAAAATAAATAAAATAATTTATAATCGCTGTTACAGAGAAAGTACTTACTGCTGTTCCTCACGCGGTCTGTTCTTTCTGGGAAGAACAATTTAATATTCTGAAACCCTGGATCTTTTTTTTAGAACCATATACAAAACAACAATGTATTCCTATTCAAGAATCTTCCAGCTGAAGATCTTTTACAAGATTACCGCTACAAAAACTCAACACTTTTAATATCGAACCACTTTGTAGATGCTGTGAGGAGGAAGACCAGATGCATTTATTTTTTTATTGTCCATACGTTGCAAGACTGTGGACTGAGATTCAAAACTGGCTTCAGACACTTTATATTTATTTAGCATTTACTCCCTTTGGGCTTTTGGATGAGGACACAGTTGATGAATACAATTATTCTTCTGGCAAAAATACTTATTTTTAAAAGCGCAATCAAGGGGAAATCTGAATTTAAGGTGTGGGAAAAGCAAGGCAAGGCAAGGCAAGTTTATTTATATAGCACTTTTCAACGCAAGGCAATTCAAAGTGCTTTACAAAAAAAAAATGAAAGACATTAAGCATTAAAAAAGAAAAGCTAATAAAATAAACATTAAGGAAAAATACATGGATACAAGTTACAGTGCAGTCTAAAATATGAATAGTTCAATTAAACATTACAAGAAAAAGTACATGGATAAAAGTTACAGTGCAGTCTAAGATATGAATAGTTCAATTAAACATTACAAGAAAAAGTACATGGATAAAAGTTACAGTGCAGTTTAAGATATGAATAGTTCAATTAAAAGCAGCGACAAAAAGAAAAGTTTTCAGCCTGGATTTAAAAGTAGTAAGAGTTGCAGCGGACCTGCAGGTTTCTGGGAGTTTGTTCCAGATATTTGTAGAGTAGATTGAAAACACAATGTATTTTGGAAAGGATGACATCGAAGAATCAAAGGGTGGCTCAACACGCCATGACATGGGAAAGAATCAGCTCTAGCGAAGAGTGGGATACAAAGGAATAATAAATGCTTTTGATGATATTGGACTGTCAACCTATTTTTTGTTTTGTTTATGAAATGTTGAAGTGACCAACTGACTGTATTCTTTTAGATAGGAATGTCTCTTTTTGTTATCGTAATGTCCATGTTTTGTGTCTGTAGCCTGTACAATAAATAAAAAAAAACGTTTTTACTGACGTCAGTACACAGTCCCAACTATTGCGTGGGGTGCTACGGATACAGTAGCAATAAAGCCAGCGCTCACCGCACTGAGTATGGCTTTTCCACATACGAACACAACTCGTCCCGTCATGCCCGCCTCATGCCCGCCTCATGCCCGCCTCATGCCCGCCGTACACACACACTCATATGGAAGGGGCGGTCTATCCCCCCGACAACAGTGCATTACATAACTGTGCATATCTTATACTTATTTGATAACTACTACACCCCTCGGTTACTTGAACATGCTACACTATTATTAACCAGTGTCCTACCTTATTAAAATATTGATATACGAAATATTTGTATTGGAACAGTTTTCGACGTAGTAATGCTGTAACATATTTCAGCCACTAGGGGGAGCATTTCCCCCCTAGTGGCCCCGCAACATCCGCCTATGGTTTTAGTGCATGTAAATGGTCTGCAAAGGCTCAAATGTCTGTGTTCCAACAAATACAAAACATAAAAATAACTATAAATGGATAAACACAATGTCCGGCTCTTGCACTTCTTTCCGGATTATATGTAAAAATGTGTGCTGTCAAAATTATCGCGTTAACGGCGGTAATTAATTTTTTGAATTAATTGCGTTAAAATATTTAACGCATTTAACGCATGTGCAGAATGGCCCGCCCCATACGTGCCACCAGCGGCAGCGCCAGGGTATGGCTGGGGTAAGCTGCACCCATACCAAGAAATGGCTTAGCCCCACCATGAAAAATGATGTTAAAGTAAGCAAAAGAAAGTCTGCCAACTCGCGGAGTAAATTGCACAGACAGCAGTTAGTCAGATTGATTTCAGTAGCCACGGTTTTGAAAACTTTTGTCACGTAGTGATCGTCTTCTCAATAGAACATCTTTGATAACGGCGTGGTGTTGTTGCAGGAAGTCCCGACGCAGAATACTTTCGCTGTAGTACAGGGCAGAGCCATATAATAGTAATAATATGGCTCTGGTACAGGGGTGCACATAACTGGTACGCAGGGTATGTGCGTAATCTGAAATGCGTCCCGTCACTTGTGTCACAAAGCGCATTTGCGTACCGACGTACTTGTGAAGCTTTTCCAGAAGGCGGTTAGATCACCGGACGACAGAGTCGGTCTCCGTGTGCACAGACAGGCTGCTGTTAACGTCGGTCTGTACAACGGAACTGTGCCAACACTACGCCAACCGGCTGCGGAGGGAGACTCCCCCCCCCACTGGAGAACTGCGCTAAAACAGCTGATCACAACGTTCACACTCTGTGGTCACGAAGTACTCCACTAGCCCCCCCCCCTGTCGACTTTCCTGAAGTACTCCACTACCCCCCCCCTCTGTCGACTTTCCTGAAGTACTCCCCCGTTGATAGAAATCAACACGTAATGAATTAAGACCCCACGGTTTGATGATCGATAGGTGTGTGGGCTGTCTTTCATTTTGACATGCAGAAAAATGTTATAATAAACATAGATACTGTATGTTAAATGGATATATCCGCCTTCTTTCATTTATCTTTCCATTCCCACAACAATATACATAAAGAAATGGCATATTTTAGACATAGTTCGAATGGTGATTAATCATGATTAATTAATTTTTCAGCTGTGATTAAAATTGTAATTGTTTGACAGCCCTAATAAAAATATAAACTCAGTTTTTATAGAAGATCTCAACTGATCCTCTCAAAGAAGAAGGTTTTACACGGTGTCCTCTTACCTCGTTCAAGTCATTGCACTTGGATTATTTTTAGTACAGGACATCTTGTTAAAAAATTACTTTAATGACCAAAAAGTATTCACTGAGTCTTCTCCATTTCTCCACTTTTCATGGCAGTCTAGTTATAATGTCCCACAGAGGAACATTGGGTTATAAAAGGTTAATGGACTAAAAACATCTTCCTGCCTTAGGGGTGTAACGGTATCCGTATTCGTCCTGTACCGTCACGGTTCGGACGTCACGGTTCGGCACATGCAGTCACACGGCGAATACGCCTTTTTTTTAACGAGTGGGAAAAAAGTCTGTCCTTCAGGGCAGCATCCACTACACTATTTATCATCCAGGGGGCGGTATTGCGCCTAAAAGCTGTTTGCCAGCCGCCCTTAAACAACAAATGAAGAACAAGAAGAAACAACAACAAAACGAACTAAATACAAGAAGAAGAAAAGTTAGTATGGTGAGTTCAGATAACACACAGGAGCTAGAACCCACCTGCTTCTTTTAAATCTGCTGTGTGGGAACATTTCGGGTTCCCTGTGGACTACAATAACGATGAAGTGTAGGAGTGGTGGATCGGACGAGGACGGTGTGTCGGCGTTGTTCTGCAGCGGTGCGGTATGCTAATGGAAACACACGCCAAACATGCATCATATCAGAAGGCATCACCCAGATTTGCCACTCACCAGAGCCCGGCAAAAGACAACAGCAGTTCAACAGCTGATCCCCGCTGTTTTTAAGAAGCCAAGAGACATGAAAGCCGTGAGTCCAAAATAAATAACGGAAGCTTTTGGCATATGTTTTTCAACGACTTTGCGCTCTTGAAACACTTTCTTATTATTTATGATGTAAGACATTCTTTTTAGTTTTACAG
>NW_027262370.1:7500-10000 GCF_902827115.2 Pseudochaenichthys georgianus
TGACGCTGCGCTGTCAGTCGCTTCTCCATGTTTGTGATTGGTCGAATGCTCCAGATACCACCCCTTTCATGTGAACGCGCACCTAACTAGATAGGAAACGGCTGGCTTGAGTGATCCACTTGATAACCAGCGTCGTAGTACCGCTTAGTGAGAGCGCGTATGTTTTGGATTAGGCCAACCGGCTAACTCAAACATATCCAGGTTAGGTTGAACCGGCTTCGTAGTACAGGCCTCAGATGAATAACTCTAATATATATGAATGTAATCCAGTAAACTGTGTGCATATTTCTTTCTTGAGTCTGGAGGGAAATTAGCGGCGAGTTGAAAAGCTCTGCAGCAGCATGACGGAAACTCAAAGCCTTCAGTTTGACAACTCAGACATTTGTTACGTTATTGTTCGGCCGTCTGTGTTTCCTCGCTGAGTTACATTCAAATGTAATATTTTAAACATCATTATGTGGAGTGATGCATGTTTGGAAAAATACTTAAAAAAAGGCGGGATATTTCTATATTATTTAACAGAAGTGAAATTCATATTTAATATGTTTTGGAACAATAATGGCTTTTGAACAATTGCCTGTTCTAACAACATTAAACATACATTTCTTTACTTTTGCAAAGAGCTCCTGCTTACTTTTGTGATATGAAAAGAACAATTTTAAAGAAAGCTTTGAGAAAAATAAAGCTTCAGTCACACACTGTCAACGGTTAGTGGCCCTGAAACGATCGAAAACCTCCATCAGAGACCTCTGACCCAAAATGGACGCCTGTTCGCTCTCCTCTACACTGAACTTGTGGGAAACTGTGAGATAAAAAAAAGACACACAAAGTTTCTTTCAAAAGTATATTACTTATTTTCGTATTTGTCTATATTCATATATTCGTCTATACAGGGGGTGTTTCTCAATCTCAAGTAAAGCTGCTCCATAGCCACTATTTCAAGCATACTACGCCATCGAGTGCCGCCGAAGGACTGCTCCAATGTCCAGCATACTTGGAAATCTACCGAGCCCGGCGTGCTTCTTTTGGAGAAATTTCGAGGCTGCACATGTGTAGACTCCGCGGTCTTAAAATCCCCACAATGCTTTGCGCACGGACCAATTTTCCGCAAATCTGTGGCGGAAAATGTAAGGCGGGGCCTCTCATATGACGCACACCTGCACACTTGCTCGCCTGTTCCACTCTTTGTTTTCTGAATGCCAGGAAGGATTCTTGCCTCGCTTCTGAAGCAAGTGACTCGGAAGACATGTGCTACCAAGCAAGCGTACTCGAGATTGAGAAACACACACTGTGTTCATAAAATAAAAATAGTTCAAAATCTGTATGAAATCAATGCAGAAGCAATCAAACCTGCATATAATATTCACTATTCTAAAAAGTCTACTTGTATAGAGGTCTAGGAGAAAAAGAGCCAATCATGGTCACATTTAAAGTCAAGTTGAACATAAAGGAGGGTATAAATTAGGACGGGGCTACCGTGATAGAGAGGTCTTCTACTATTGGTCGTCTTGTTTGGGTGTTATCCATGTGTTTAAAACTTCACATTGTGTTTTAAGTTTACAAAGTTAATAGTACCATTTGGTAGCCTTACATAATATATCATTTCTCCATCCCTCATGCCACCTATGGGGGCTGACATCAAGATAAGATAAGATGTACTTTATTGATCCCAAATTGGGAAATGTTTGCGTGGCAGCAGCATGAAAGACAAGGCATTGCACATAAGAGAAATTAAAATAGTAGAAATCAACAATTCTAAAATGTAGAACATCTCAAAGTAGAAATAAAAAACCGTTGAAAAAGTAGAAAATATAAATGTTGAAATTGACAGAGAACAAAATATAAAGCAGGATATTATATACATCAAATGTCCAACTCAAGGCTTCAAAACCATATTCCACCAACATGGGTGACGTCACGCTGACTTCTTATTTTAATATTTAGTCTTTAGTTTGACGTTAATTTCAATTAAAACATGACGGGTGTTGTCTATAAACAGGCACTCGAGGACTGTGGTGTATAGAAAACTCAACATCCCTCAAATGTTAATAATAGTGATCAGCTCTCTTTATTGTTTGGGCGGAAAGACTCTTATAATATTCTGCAGAGTATAAGTGGGAAAAATGGATTCATGCTCGGTCAAATATCCCAAAATAATCCCCTCCAAGACATTCGGATTGACGCCAAAGGGAGGATATAAATGTTGTTAAATTACACATTTCTGCGTGGGAGGAAATGGAGTTCTTCACCACTTTTCCTTCAGTCTTATAACACTGTGCCATGTTTCAGATGCTCATACATGTTGTTTCTATTTGTGGTTGTTCACGTGTTACTCTCTGTTTTGATGATTTCTTCCCAATCTAAATCCAGCAATATGTAACCTTCATCATGAGGATGTGTCATTTTGTGTGGCACCATCTGTTCTGATTGGCTGTCAGGTCGGCTCTGCAGGTGCTTTTGAGCAGGAAGCACTGATTATTCTGCAAAGTTAGGTTTTTCT
>NW_027262370.1:15000-32189 GCF_902827115.2 Pseudochaenichthys georgianus
ATATAAAGACGGATAAAAGGAGGTAAAACGTATGGACCTAAAGTGAGGAAAGGGAGGCAGCACGAAGGGATAAGATGGATGGTGTTGAGGAGGGGTAAAACAAGATGGAGGGTGTTGAGGAGGGGTAAAACAAGATGGATGGTGTTGAGGAGGGGTAAAACAAGATGGAGGGTGTTGAGGAGAGGTCAAAGAAGATGGAGGGTGTTGAGGAGGGGTAAAACAAGATGGAGGGTGTTGAGGAGAGGTAAAACAAGATGGAGGGTGTTGAGGAGAGGTAAAACAAGATGGATGGTGTTGAGGAGGGGTAAAACAAGATGGAGGGTGTTGAGGAGAGGTAAAAGAAGATGGAGGGTGTTGAGGAGAGGTAAAAGAAGATGGAGGGTGTTGAGGAGAGGTAAAAGAAGATGGAGGGTGTTGAGGAGAGGTAAAAGAAGATGGATGGTGTTGAGGAGAGGTAAAAGAAGATGGAGGGTGTTGAGGAGAGGTAAAAGAAGATGGAGGGTGTTGAGGAGAGGTAAAAGAAGATGGATGGTGTTGAGGAGGGGTAAAAGAAGATGGATGGTGTTGAGGAGAGGTAAAAGAAGATGGAGGGTGTTGAGGAGAGGTAAAAGAAGATGGAGGGTGTTGAGGAGAGGTAAAAGAAGATGGAGGGTGTTGAGGGAGAGGTAAATCAGAAGATGGAGGGTTGTTGAGGAGAGGTAAAAGAAGATGGATGGTGTTTGAGGAGGGGTAAAAGAAGATGGATGGTGTTGAGGAGAGGTAAAAGAAGATGGAGGGTGTTGAGGAGAGGTAAAAGAAGATGGAGGGTGTTGAGGAGAGGTAAAAGAAGATGGAGGGTGTTGAGGAGAGGTAAAAGAAGATGGATGGTGTTGAGGAGGGGTAAAAGAAGATGGATGGTGTTGAGGAGAGGTAAAAGAAGATGGAGGGTGTTGAGGAGAGGTAAAAGAAGATGGAGGGTGTTGAGGAGAGGTAAAAGAAGATGGAGGGTGTTGAGGAGGGGTAAAAGAAGATGGATGGTGTTGAGGAGAGGTAAAAGAAGATGGAGGGTGTTGAGGAGAGGTAAAGAAGATGGAGGAGTGTTGATGCAGGGGGTAAAAGACAGACGGTGGTGTGGAGGAAGAGTAAAAGAAGGAGCTGGAGGGTGTTGAGGAGGGGTAAAACAAGATGGAGGGTGGTTGGAGGAGGGGTAAAACAAAGGGAGGGTGTTGAGGGAGGGTAAAACAAGACTGGAGGGTTTGTTTGAGGAGGGGTAAAAGAAAGATGGAGGGGATGTTGAGGAGAGGTAAAAGGAGATGTGGAAGGGTGTTGAGGAGAGGTAAAAGAAGATGGCGAGGGTGTGATGGAGGGGTAAAACAAGATGGAGGGTGTTGAGGAGAGGTAAAACAAGGATGGAGGGTGTTGGGAGGGGTTAAAAGAAGATGGAGGGTGTTGAGGAGGGTGGTAAAACAAGATGGAGGGTGTTGAGGAGGGGTAAAAGAAGATGGAGGGTAGGTGAGGAGGGGTTGAAAGAAGATGGAGGGTGTTGAGGAGAGGTAAAAGAAGATGGAGGGTGTTGAGGAGAGGTAAAAGAAGATGGAGGGTGTTGAGGAGAGGTTAAACAAGATGGAGTTGAAGCTGATAATGTAGGAGGAGGTAGAGAGAAATTATGAGTCTCTGAGGCACCGGACCCCATCAGGAGGAGGGATGGATGATTGGAGGGAAGGAGGGAAGGGGACCCTGATTGAACCCCCCCCCCCACACACACACTCTCTCTATTTCTCTGTTGATTGATGGATGCGATGAAGAGGAGGAGGAGAGGTGTAGGAGGGCGAGCAAATAAAAAAAGAAGGGTGGGACTAAGATGAAGGGATGGATAAATATAGAGGAACGAGGTGTTCAAGAAGAAAGACAATAGTGTATTCATCTCATTAGATCTCACTGATGCTATCTATAGATTAAGGCTGTGCAAGAACTCCATCAGGAAACAGGGGCTACAACCAATATAATCTGTACATTCTTGTTACGTTTAAGGAACACTTCTTCTTATTAAATTATTAAGTGCACACCACGATAGATGATGGAACAAACACGAGTTAAAAAAGTCTACTTCTGTACCCGTACGCCACTTCCTGTCGTGGTTTATGTTCTTACGTTAAACTGAACGGGTGGATTGGCTGAAGATAGAAAAGTAAAATGCTTTCTAGCGGTTCGCGGGTTTCAGCACAATGCAAAATGGATCAATATCTATCATAAATATTTGCATATTAATTACTGATTCACGGTTGAAAGTGTTCTTAAAAAAATCATAAAACATAATACTTGATACCAAAGTGTAGGGAAGTCATGGTACGAGATATGTAGTCGTCAATAATAGAAAAGGACATTAGCGAATTTGATGCTACAATACAAAACAATAAATGTACATTGACATACTTTCCATTAATAGTTATGTTTCGAGTTTAAACAGATCCTAATGCTTTTTCTGTTATATTCTACATTGTGGTCAAAACATATCCTTTGCAAGTGTCTCACCAAAAAGTTCATTTACTGGTATATCTTTCACACGTCATGATGACATTAATTGTGTCCCTTCAGCTAATACTACCTATTAGTGAAATGACTTAATGCGCACCATAATGCAACTCAAAGGAACATCAGTAAACACTGAACGCATCAATGGTGAGTGTACTGCATCCAAAACACAGCGTCTATCTTCCTCATAGGAGCCATGTATGTGAATTGTTGGCTTGTCATATTATTATGCTTATTGTTCAGTACTATTCTGGACGATTGGTGGCGGTGATTAGGTGCACAGGAATGCATATATAAAGGGGGGATGTTGACAGGAAAGAGAGGTTACAGGTAGAAGAGGCGTACACATAGAGACCAAACAGCACTCACTTGCAGAATTCAAAAACCTGGTGCACGTGCCACAGCTTCAATAAACCACAAGCTAATCTGCTGATTAATATCTATTATTAATGGAAAAAAGGAAAAGAGGACGATGGGAATTATTAAAATTTACATTACAGTCCTCCGAGAGAAAGGGTAGCCTTCAGTCTCAAGGCCTGACGCTTTCAGAATCTATCAATCATAAATGTGTGTGCGTGTGTGTGTGTGTGTGTGTGTGTGTGTGTGTGTGTGTGTGTGTGTGTGTGTGTGTGTGTGTGTGTGTGTGTGTGTGTGTGTGTGTGTCTGTCGATCTATCTGTGTTACAGTGAGGCAGAAGGACATGGATGAATGGACACAATCTCTTTTCATTCCTTATTCTTTCTTTATCCACCTCCTCTCCTCCCTTTCACCACCTTCCCGCCTCTTTCTCTCTCTCTCTCACATGCGCACACACACACACACACACACACACACACACACACACACACACACACACACACACACACACACACACACACACACACACACACACACACACACACACACACACACACACACACACACACACACACACACACACACACACACACACACACACACACACACACACCCACCCATTCTCTGGTTCACAGGCCACTAGCTATGAGGCTTAACCTCCCCTCAGGCGTGCCGAGGGAGAAGCTATCTGCAGCTCACAGAAAATATTATCACCGCTGACAATACCGCAGTCGGCTGCCACAGAATAGCAGCTCTGTATCTGCGCCGCTCATTTCCAACACTCATATATCCATTTTAGAGAGGGGGGGGGGGAGGAGGGATTTTTTGAAAATGTTCATTACCTACAGCTGCCATTTGGAGAGTGTTTTCATCCAAAGCGCCTTGAGAGCATTGCATTTTCAGAGCTGGGCCCCCGTGGGAATTTAACCCCACTCAGTGACAGGGGTGATGCTAAATGGGTGCTACTTTTACCAGGGTGAAGGGTTCAACTCCCACAGGACCCACACATGCACAGTGTGTACTTGAAGTAAAGTGCCGACATTTGGATGAAAGGGGGATTAAAGCTTTAGCCAAAATGCAGCAAAGTCCTTCAAAAAGCAGAACAAAAACAGGTTTATGTGAAAAACACTCATGTTAGCCGTGTTGTCCTCAGCTCTTTAGTGGCAGGGGGATACGATAACCGGATGCACCAGATGGTTTGTTTCCACATCTGATAAGTAGTAATTGGAAATAGTTTGATATTCTACCGTTTCTCACCCATTTCATCAACACTTCTTTAACTTCTGGTCACTTTCCAAACAGTCTCAAGGAGGCAAGAGTAAACCCTCTCCTAAAGAAACCCACTCTCAACCCGTCTGATGTTATAAACTACAGGCCTGTCTCTCGCACCAGTCTGGTTTCAAGGCAGGTCACTCCACAGAAACTGCCCTCCTTGCTGTCACTGAGGAACTGCACACTGCCAAAGCAGCCTCCCTCTCCTCTGTCATCATCCTGTTGGACCTGTCTGCTGCATTCGACACGGTGAACCATCAGATCCTCCTTCGCACTCTCCAAGAACTTGGAGTTTCAGGCTCTGCACTTTCCCTCCTCACCTCATACCTCAAAGACCGCACCTACAGGGTCACTTGGAGAGGGTCAGAGTCCGACCCTTGTCAATTAACTACAGGGGTCCCTCAGGGCTCTGTTCTTGGTCCCCTCCTCTTCTCCCTGTACACAAACTCGCTCGGATCTGTCATTAGCCCGCATGGTTTTTCATACCACTGCTACGCTGACGACACCCAATTAATTCTGTCCTTTCCCCGCTCAGAGACCCAGGTCGTCGCACGCATCTCTGCTTGTCTAGCTGACATCTCTCAGTGGATGTCCGCTCATCATCTCAAGCTCAACCTTGAAAAAACTGAACTGCTTTTCCTTCCGGGAAAAGATTGTCCCACTCTTGACCTGACCATCAACATCGGCCCCTCTGTTGTTTCCCCGACTCAGACTGCAAGGACTCTGGGTGTGACCCTAGATAACAACCTGTCCTTCACTGCAAACATCGCTGCTCCAACCCGCTGCTGCAGATACACGCTCTACAGCATCAGGAGGACGCGTCCCCAGCTGACCCAGAAAGCCACGCAGGTTCTGGTCCAGGCTCTCGTCACCTCACGCCTAGACTACTGCAGCTCCCTCCTGCTGGTCTACCTGCATGTGCCATCCGACCTCTCTCATCCAGAATGCAGCGGCTCGTCTGGTCTTCAACCTTCCTACATGTTCCCACACCACGCCGCTCCCCCGCTCCCTCCACTGGCTTCTGGTAACTGCTAGAATCCACTTCAAGACAATGGTACTTGCGTACCATGCTGCGAATGGATCTGGCCCTTCCTACATCCAGGACATGGTTAAACCGTGCACCCCAGCACGTGCACTACGCTCTGCATCAGCCAGACGGCTCGCTGCACCCTCGCTGCGAGGGGGACCCAAGTTCCCATCAGCAGAAACACGTGGGTTTGCTGTCCTGGCTCCAAGATGGTGGAACGAGCTCCCATTGACATCAGGACGGCAGAAAGCTCACACACCTTCCGGACTGAAACTCATCTCTCTCGACTCCACTTCGAGCGATAGAATTGCTAACAAAGCACTTATATACTAATAAAGGACTGGCTTATCTACAGCCAGTTGAGTAGCACTTGTAATACTTGGCTCTATGAAACCTGATGTACTTTATGATTCTGTTTTCTTCAAGGTTGTGTCTTCCTGGTCGAATGTACTTATTGTAAGTCGCTTTGGATAAAAGCGTCAGCTAAATGCGATGTAATGTAAAGAGAGCCGGCCCCAAAAATACTTGCCAGGAGATAGGATGAACCACCTGTCAATCCAACTCTTGCTAATGCTAGGTAGGAGAACATCTCATCTCATAATGCACATGTCCCTTTATATGGGATCAATAAAGTACATCTCATTGTATCTTTTCCAATGAGAAAAGCCATAAGTAGATAGATAGATAGATGGATAGATAGATAGATGGATAGATAGATGGAAAGATGGATAGATAGATAGATAGATAGATAGATAGATGGATAGATAGATGGTGTTATGGATGGATAGATGGATAGATGGATAGATAGATAGATAGATAGATAGATGGATAGATAGATGGTGTTATGGATGGATAGATGGATAGATGGATAGATAGATAGATAGATAGATAGATAGATGGATAGATAGAATGTGTTATGGATGGATAGATGGATAGATGGATAGATACTTTATAAACGGTCCAAAATAATGTAAAATATACATGTGGAAATACAAATGTCCAGTAACAAATGTAAATTGAATATAAATCACCACCTTCCATGTTTAATTAAGAACTGATGTGCTTTATAGATTTGTGTCTCTCGTCATTGGCTATGCTGGCGACCTGTCCATCGTGCGCACACACTGCACTCTTGCCAAGTGCTTGCTGGGACAGGATCCAAACCTTCAAAACCCCAAACAGTGTAGGCAGTTTAGAGAATGGACAGATGGATGAATGGCCAATTAGCTCGCTAACTACAGCATTAGGCTTGCTAAATACAGCAGCTGTGGACTGAGCTCGAGTGGCAGATTTGATGATTTGCAGACATTCAGACGAAGGTTCAAACTTGAGGCCGATATTAAAGTCAGAAACACTTTCCTTTATGGGATCTTAAATGAATGATTGTTACTTTATAGCAGAGGTGGGAGTAAGTCCTACATGTGCAAGTCATGAGCAAGTCTCAAGTCTTGATGTACAAGTATCAAGCAAGTCCCAAGTCACTGTGGTGAGAGTCAAGAAAGTCCCAAGTCACTGTGGTGAGAGTCAAGCAAGTCAAGTCAAGCCATTGCTCAGGTCAAGCAAGTCAAGTCAACTCATACAACATTCTGATGAATGAGACCAGTTTCCGCATTTGAATCAGTTAAAAGACAGTGGTTATGAAAATGGATTCAACCCACACTATGATCTTCATTACATACACAGTTAATCATTTGAAATCTAATTTAGACCGATGACAATCATTTTAGATTCATATTAACCCTAGAACTGCAGACAATAGCTCCTCTTCTCTACATCCCCCGCACACGTCTCCGAACAATGGGAGACCGAGCCTTCTGCTCATTCGCCCCGCGCCTCTGGAACTCCCTCCCAGATCAGCTGAGATCTGCCCCTTCCACCGAGGCCTTCAAAACCGGCCTTAAGACCCTCTTCTTTCGGCAGGCCTTCCAATAAACTTTGAGCACGGTACACCTGGAGTACTGCCATTTTTATCGCTATCTCCGACTTTTATTTTTGTACTCTTTTATATTTTATTTTTTGATTTCTTATTATTATTACAATTATTTGTTTAATCTCTCAAAGTGTATCAGTATCCCTTGTTATGAAGCACTTCTAGATTTGTCTTGGCAGATGAGAAGCGCTATATCAATTAAATATATTATTATTATTATTATTATTAATAGCTAGGACTCAAAAAGTCTGTTCAAAAAGGAAGAATTCCAGGTAAGAAAATAATATGGCAAATGCCATTACACATATTTAATTAAAATTTCTGTTAACACTAGAACCGCCAACAGCGTCAGCGCCTACATATCATTTTCAAATCATTTAATTTGTTCCTCTTCATAATTTCCTTATCAACTAAGTAGGACGATTTAAAACTCACTTAATTTGGTTAATTTTGAAATTGCTTCAGCTTATCATCATAACAGATCAAAAAGTTCAGATTCATTTTACAATAAATCAAGGAATGATGCACTTCCACAAACAAAAACAACATCATTAAAACATTTAAACAAACTACTAAAAAGTAGATGAACTACATTATTCAACAGTTTACAGTAACTTCTGATAATAACACAGGGGAAATAAACGAGGCATCTCTTTTCCTCTCTCTCTCTCTCTCTCTCTCTATCTCTCTCTCTAGTGTTCATTTACCGTTTGGTCTTCTCTTTGCTTAATCGATTTGAAACCAAGTCTAACGTAGCTTAAAGAGCCCGTGACAGCATCCCACCAACTGTTGTGCAATGAAATATTGGGCTACTAGTAATCTCGAACCGTCAGTTTAAAAAAGAAAAAGCGATACCGTTCCGTTAAATATCAATAATTTCGAACATTGCGGGAAATTCCTTCACTCATTTTGAAGTTTTGGGGGAAGCCGGAAGTGACGTCAATGCGGGAACGCTTCGAGAGCCAAACACGGACAAAGTGTGTTGTCATGCGTAGAAATGGTGAGTTACTGAGTTTAGGCACGTTGATAACGTTTTAATGAAGTTGACTACAGTATATTCATATTTGTCAGTGCTTTCATGTCAATTCTGCGACATAAACATAAATGATCGTGGTGAAGATGATGATTACATTAGGATTAAAAATCGGTAGTGAGAGCTGCTGAATTTCCTCCCTTCGTACAATAAGTCTAACTTATCCAGTAAACTATCTAAAGAGCTCTTTGATGGATTGCCATGAATGTTGGGAATCTTAACATCTATGTGATCCCTGTTCTTCTCATCAGGTCCAAACGTATCAGCCTCAGCTGTACTTTGGGTTTGGTGCTAGTTATCAATTTCCATCATGCCAACATACTAAATTAAAGATGGGGACATTGTAAACATATGTGCTTGACTTCAGCGTTGTTATTTCTTTCTTGTGTTTTCAGAGGAATACTTTGTCTCCAAGCCTTTGTTTCAGATATGCTTTAAACACGATTATGTTTCTGGTGTTTTTAATGCTTTTATGAACCTTATTCCGATCATAGGCCTCCATGGACCAACATAACGTATTCCCTATCATGCTACTGATTATTAGCGGCATCACATGTGCTTTATAGTCTTTACCTGTGATATGTGTAGAACAACGATCTCCTCAAACCAATAGAGCGGTGCAGTGACGAGTCCTAAAACCCGGAAGTGAGTTAGCATGTTACCACTTCCGGTTCCCTCGTCTCAGAGCCAATGGGATCTCTCCGTAGGATATCGGAAAAGAGCTAGAACTAAGGTCTGTGGTTGAGACGCATTGAAGAGACGGATCACGTTTTTTCTACGACATTAAATCCATCAGCAGTGACCCCACTGGTGTACGTGTCTGAAAAACGATGGTTGTTACCAAGTGGCTGAATAGGACTACAGAAGTTGTACGTCATTACGCCGAACACGTGAACACTCCTCGAAGTTAGTTTAAGTCCCTGCCTCCTGGAAACTGTTCAAACAAACGCTTCAACTCGTACCATTTAGAATCTGCGTGTTTGAATATGGATCTTAAGTTGGCGTGACGTTGAAGTCGTGCTGCTGGACTCGGCTGTAGTTCCTTTATAGCAGGGGTGTCAAACTCAAGGCCCGGGGGCCAAATCCGGCCCGCCACTTAATTGTATGTGGCCCCACAAGAGCTTGCAAAGAATATAACACGTTTATTATAAGGTTACGTGCCGCTTTACAGGAGCACGTTGCCCATAAACGACATGTCCCACAATGCATCTCATTTTGTGACATGCGCACTGAAGAGACTTGCAATGATTTGCCCTAGACTTCTGCTTTCAGACGTCGTTAATTGTGAAGTTATTACCCTATCTGATAATAATCCAATGCAGAGGAAATATTGTAAAATAATACATTTTTATATATATATATTATATATATTTATCTATGTATGTTTATATAGTCTTAAAGTTTCCACTGGCCCTTTGAGTGCAACCATAATTATTATGTGGCCCGCGATGAAATTGAGTTTGACACCCCTGCTTTATAGCATAACGTTAGCATTTCGCTGCCTTCTGGGCATTAGATTTATGATTCGAACATTATAAAAGTAGGGTAGACATGTGGAGACTATCCGGTTGAACAAAACGTGCATTTATCAAACAGGTTTGTTTTCCACAGACATTATTTTCAGCTATTTTCCAAAATCCTAGGGAGAAATCCCGTTGCTTTTTTGTCGAGGGAACCAGCAGCTTCCTTCTGGGTAAATACGTAATGTCTGCGTCAATATAAGGTCAATGTTGACAGTTCAGCTCAGACTGGATGATCTGACTGAAACTAAACAGACACTTCGCTTAGAACAAATACAACTTGTCTAGCTCCAGTTGTAAAGCCACTTATTCCACCTTTGTTTTTGCATCGCCAGGAAGGCGGCAGATGTGTTCGCTTCTACAAAACACCTCCATTACAGATTTCAGACGGTCTTCTTGCCACTCGGCTGCCCAGGATGTATGAGTTTCTTTACACCTGAGAAGCCAGATATCTTCTGCTCCGTTGGTTACTGTGAAAACACATTGCAACTCTCCCGCATGTGGTATTTTGTTTTACTCTCATTGTAAACCAGCTGCAGACTTGTTTTCCACCGCTCTCTACAGGTGAGGAGTCAAATTAGTTTCATGCGGTATTAGATTTAGCTTCGAGGCGCAATTTTATTTACTTCCTCTCCCCTCTCTGTTTCTACCTCCCTTCCTCTTTCCTCCCCCCTTCCTCTCTGGCTGATTGGTTATCTGACGGCCCGTTCCTCCATCTTCCACCTCGCTGGAGTAATTCATCCCTCTTTTCTCTCCATCTCTTCATCCACTGCTCTTTCCATTCATCCACATCCCGCCATCTTTTGTCCAACCAATTTCTCCATCAAGACCCCTGACAGCAAAGTGGGAATTTCACTGCAAACGTCCACTTTTTGGGTAAAAAAACTCCCCTATTTAATTTTAAACGGGACTCTTAGGCTAATTAAGTCGTTTAAAAAATGCGCCGCAATTGAAATACACAGAATTCGCTTATTTTTTTTTTTATTCCACACTGCTCTTTTTTCATTGCACGGTAAATCTTTGCTGCTCTGACAGAAATCCTTCCACAGCAGAAACCGTTGTTGGCAGCCGCTCGATACGTGCTGTTCTGTCTAAGCAGCAGTGATGCATTGTGCTATATATCTGCAGCCAGTAAACACTGTCTCATCACTGCTGATCTACAGCGCTCTACATCTACGTGTATCCGTGTTAAATACAGTCTGCTCTCTGCCGATATACGATCTATATCTGTTTTCACTAATTACTGTCTGATGATGTTTGTTTAGTGGATGCTGTATCATCAGTGATAACGTAATACCTCAAACAAGCCTGGAACGATGTGGACGAATCAGATATCTCATCGATGGTGAATCCATAATCGTTTCGTTGTTACATAGGAGTCGTATCAAGTCCAATAACACCTACAGTATGTTGATGAACTGGACTGCTGTTCAATTAAACTATTGTCTGATTACTCTGTATTTCTTTGCATGCATGCAAACTAGTCTGTGCGTAACTGGACATATTTATTGTGAAGATGTTATGAGATCAGACTATCAACCATATACAATGTAAATACTGCTATGTTTTACTACATGTATTAATATGTTGTAATATTTGTTTATGTTATTATAGTTTTCTTAAAATAGTATTCCATCTTTGTTTTAATTGTATGTATGCACCACAACATCAAGTCAAAATACTCCTATGTGTTTTACCTACTTGGTAATAAACCTGTTTCTGTTTCTGATTCTGAAAAGTGAACATTTTTGGGGGAAATTCTGAGAAAAAAGTCAAAATTCTGAGAAAGAAAAAATATCATGATTCTGAGCTTTCGAAATAGAAATATGATATTTTCTTCTCGTTATTCTGACTTTTTACTCAGAACACTTTTATTCAGATAAAAAAAATTGGAAAAGTGGCCTTAATCCTTTTCCGTAGTTATATTTCTTCACTTAAATGTTTACAACAACAGACTTTTCTATTTGGTTATTTCATCTTATTAAATAATAGAAGATTTCGGCACCAGCTCAGCATCGTGTAAACACGTCAGATTGTGTCAGCTGAAGTTAAAAGTGAATGGATGTATTAGATCAGTGCTTCTCAAGTGCGTTAGCGCCTCCTAGTGGTCCGTGAGTATATTGGTAACATTTCACATTTTAAATAAATAAATACATTTGAGTTTTCCGCACTCTCGCGGGAATATCTCCGCAATGGAGCGAGCTTAAGTTTCACTTTCGATTGTGTGATATAGCCCATCGCAACACCTTCATCACACATGTTGCAACTTGTTTGTACTATTTTCAGGCGATTTGTAATCTGTTCTAGAAAAACGATGTGTTTTTTGATATTTGTGGAGTTAGGTGGTCCGCGAGTGTTCTTTTATTGGTTAAGTTTGAGAAACACTGTATTAGATCATCTTTGGAGGACTCTTTGATATTGTACCTATTGCCCCAAAACACCTACAGAGCCATTGTGGATGACTATAATTACAGGGTTGCCAACTCTCACGCATCTGGCGTGTGACACACGCTTTCACTCTCAATCTCACGCTCTCACGCTGCCCAAACTATTCTCACGCCGAAAACAAGATGAACCAGAGATCGTTTTTGGTTGGTTATTTACAATGTTGAGTTGACAGCTGCTCAAGCTGTTGATCCGCTCCCTCCACTCTTCACAACGTTAACAGACAGCAGATCAGTGGGAGCCGGTTGGTCAATCCCCGACCCGTATTGCGCATGCGCAGATCTAAGATCCAGTAGAAATGATAACAAAGTAAAAGTCTGCTGCTTATTGTTCTACTAGGCCAACATAGAGTCAAAGAGTATGAGAGTGAGAGTGTGTTAATTAATATATTTGGCAGTTTGGAGTAAGTCTGTAGATTTATTTGTGTGTGTGTGTGTGTGTGTGTGTGTGTGTGTGTGTGTGTGTGTGTGTGTTTCATGTATAGGCCTCTCACGATAATTAATTTGGTTCGATACATTTTCCCGGAAATTATTGCGATAAACGATAATATTGTCGGCACCGTTGTATGACCATTTTAGACCCCTGACATAATGATAATATATAATAATAATAATTCAAGTACATCCTTTCAAACGGCTAGTCACATCCTCATGTAAATGGAAATTTATCGAGTTCATTTTTATTTATCGTATACGATAAGTCAATTAATTGCTTATCGCGACAGGCACACAATAAAACAGTGGAAACAAACATGTGTTTGACTTTCATTAGTGAATGAAACTTTGTGCCCTTTATTGTGTATTTGTATATATTGTATATATATCCTATATATATGCTAAGGTCCCGCTGCTGACACGACAGCAGTCATTTAGTGCGCATATGTGTAATTAAACCCATGATATAAAAATCTCACTCCAGCCAGGTACCCCAAGTTGGCAACCCTGCTATAATAAATGCACAAATGGTGAGTACAATAATACATATATAAGACCGTTATAGGGTTTAAGAAGAGCATAGTAGTGCTCCATATGAAACAGAGGAACTTGCAGGAGGACGCAGAGGCTATAAATCTCCCTAATGACCTCCTCCTTATAAACCCTGAGTGGTCAGCAGCTGGAGTGATCCCGACTCTTGACTCTGCTGAGCTGGTGCTGATCGAGTCTCTTTTCCCCCATCATGCTTTTCCTCCGTAATAAAGAAACCTCTGCAGCTCAGGAGGCTGCTTCACATGCACGCTCACACCCCCACGTATAACAAAACAAACCTATTAAAACCAAATAAGTCGTGAAACGCTGCCGTCTCTTCCTCTCCCTCTGCGTCTCGCTTATCTCCCGCCCGGAGGCGGAGAAGCTGAGATCAATTTTGGGATCAGAGCTTGATTAAATATCGACAAGGCCCGGCTCGCCGTCTTTGATCTCTCAGAAAAGGCTTTCAACGTGTCCATCATTGTCTAGGAAATCAAACTTATTCCGAATGCATATCAAGAACTCCAGAATGAAAGCCTTTCATAATGTCCCCGGAGCAGAGCGTGATCAGATAATACAAATACAACGTATCTCGCTATTATCTGCTATTCAAGGTCTGCATGAGAAACTGACGCTTGGAATTACATTGCAGTCTTTTTGCTGTCTTTGACTAAAGATCTTTCAAAGCCTCTCAGCATTTTTTTTAATAACGCTTTATATATTTTGAAAACTTGACGGAATAACGATTTCAAAAGCATTTACCCATAAAAGAGTAATGCTAGAGGTTAATTTATCTGCTTAGTATTGCACTTCACATAGTTTCACACCATTTATTGAAGTTAAACACTATATATAGTTGTAACTTGTTCAAGTGCATATTCTGAAGACCTTTTCTTTCTTTTTTTAAACATGTAAAGGGGACCTATCATGCAAAATGCACTTTTTGATGTCTTCTCTCCATAACTATGTGTCCCCGGTGTGTCGGGGAACTCACGCAGCGTCAGAAAATAAAACCCCCTCTCTTTTCCTCCGTACCCAAATCTCTAAAAACGGGGAGCAACGGAGCTGATCCAGATTGGCGTCCGATATGACGTAATATCTGAAATGTGGACCCACGGGCCAATCAGAAACGTTGCTATCAGAAACAATGCCCGACTGTTTTGGACGTAATATGGTCGGTGTTCACATTAGCATCGCTAGCACTCAGAGCTAACCTGCACTGGAGAGCATGTGTGTGAAGAAGCAGGAAGTAGAAAGGAACTCACCTTGTGGTATAACCGGCAAGAGAGAAAGCCTTTGAGCTCCAGACTGTTTCAGATCCTTGATAATCCATGATATGGCGTTTCATCACGGCAGCATTTAGTTTAGACGGTAGCTGCCGGGTCCCGCATAAGCTCCGCCCCCTCCTCTTTTGTTAAAGCTTTATCCCCAAATCAGCACGTTTGAAACAGGAAGTGAAATAGAGGGATATGAGGCGTGGCTAGAATGATCTGTTTGGTATTTTGAGATAAACACTTCATGTTTTTTATATATTTTTATATATCTGAGACCTGTGCTATTGCCTACAAATAGCATGATAGGGGACCTTTAAGTTCATGCGGGAACCTCAGACATTCACGTTGTTTTTGTGACAGTGATCTGCAAAGAGGTGCGTAACTTTGTCACAGTTTATAATACTAATATAATGGAGAGGCGGGACTCTGGAGTAACTGCTTTAAAAGTGGCTCTATAATGCTTTTTGGGGTTCTTTCATGAAGTGTGTTTTTATAAGATTTAGTGCATGTAAATGGTCTGCAAAAGCTAACATCCCTGTGTTCCCTCCAGAGGAAGTTTCTATGATGATCTAAATAAGTTGTCCTCATGTCAAAGGTTAATATAGTAATCACACCAAAACATCTCCTCTGATTTCTTTTGGCTATCTGTGTATGTGTTGCGGATTTGTTTAAGCTTTCATATCATTTTAGGGTATTTTTCTAATCTATACTGTCGTGATGTTTTGCTGAAGTCAGTGTATGGTTATCAAATTGAAATGCTTTTTGTTAAATTGTTGAATCTATTGTATTATTTTACATACTTAGTAAGTAGAACACAACACACACAGATCATCATGAGAGGCGAGGGACACACTATCGCTCTCACGGTACGTCCACACAGCAGCTTTTCAAAAATCTTGAACATCTTGGAGCTGGGCGTGTCTGACAGCTTGGGGATTTTTTGCGAGCAACGCGACCAACAACCAATCACATGAATCTCCCGCCCCCGACATACAAAGCAAAAAACCCCGGGGATTTTATGCGAGCAATATATATATAAATATATAAACTCCCCAAACAGGCGAAACCCTACCAGTTTCCCCCACTGTCTCTGCCACCTCCCTCCATGCCCGGTTCCTCCGGTTTGTATCCCGTTAATAGTTCTGGTCCTAAAGAACCGGGTGATTTGCTACCGTGACTTCTCGTTTGGAATATGAGGAAATGAACTGCGGTCTGGTTCTCCCTGCTTACACGCGGTTTGATTGGCTAGCGCTTCTACTGTCAGATTTGCATAAACGTGTTTGATTGGCTGGCGCTTCCAGCTCAGCTTCAAAAGTTGAACATTGCTCAACTTTTGAATCCTGGACATCCTGGAAATCTTCGCTTCGCTCCCCCACAATGCAGTTCGGCGAAAAGCGAGGCAAAGTGACATCATCCCCATTCAAAGTCAACGGGCAGAGAAGCGTTGGAAGCGGTGGAAGATTCGTCTAAAGCTGCTGTGTGGACGTACCGTAAGACAATAACTTTGACTTTAAAAATAATAAAAGGACAATTTGTTCTCGATGTTATGGATTAGATCGTCTTTCATTTACTCTCCAAGTTCTCCTTAGTGAGGAACCGAAAGACGCTGAAAGCAGCGGCTGGCTTTAAGGTGGGAAATCAATGGAGAAATGGACGATGCTTCGGCTCAGCAGTGAAGTCAATTACACAATGTGTAGGTAATGGACCAGAACCTGCAGAACCAGGACGGTCCATTGAAGGTCTTTAAGAGACAATCGAACACTTCCTGATGCAGTCGACTCAAAAACTCTGACCTCTGACCTTCCGCAGGAGTCTCAAGGAGAACGAGACTTTTTAAACTCCACTAAAGAGACCAGTTGCTCCACACTTATTTATCATTAATCAAGCTGCAAGTCAAAGATGTATACGTAATTATTGCTGAGAAAAATATATTTTGAATAGATTATATTTTTCATCTTGAAGTGCCGTCACTTGGTAGTTCAACATGTTTGAGATCCAAAAGAAAGAAGCTTCAGAAAATCCTGTGAATCCAGAAACTAAAAATAAAAGCCAAATGAACTTCTGCCAGCTCCAAGACACACACACACACACACACACACACACACACACACACACACACACACACACACACACACACACACACACACACACACACACACACACACACACACACACACACACACACACACACACACACACACACACACACACACACACACACACACACACACACACACACACACACACAGTCAGAGCCAAAGGGAGCAGTGGGGCCCAGAGAGACAGATTGTCTTTTAATTGGTTGAAAACTGCAGAGCTTTGAGAAGGGCTGAAGGGAAGGACACACACACACACACACACACACACACACACACACACACACACACACACACACACACACACACACACACACACACACACACACACACACACACACACACACACACACACACACACACACACACACACACACACACACACACACACACACACACACACACACACACACACACACACTGTCCTCTGTGATAGTGAGGAGACGCAGTTGGTCCCCACTGACTGACTGGTATAATGAGCTGAACCCCGGCCAAAACCTGGAGGTGCGTGTGTGTGTGTGTGTGTGTGTGTGTGTGTGTGTGTGTGTGTGTGTGTGTGTGTGAGTGTCTGTGTGTGTGTGTTTGTATTGTACTGTACGTATGTGTGAGCGGCAACTTGCTGATATCATCACACTAAACAGAGGTTTAGAGATTGAGGGTCAGAAAATAGTGTGGGCGTGTGTGTGTGTGTGTGTGTGTGTGTGTGTGTGTGTGTGTGTGTGTGTGTGTGTGTGTGTGTGTGTGTGTGTGTGTGTGTGT